>NW_010525813.1:321-21710 GCF_000687285.1 Phaethon lepturus | reverse complement strand
GGCTGGGCTGAGCGGGGACTCTGTGAGGGGAAGGTGGCGACTGGGCCCGGCCCAGCCGAGCCCAGCCGGAGCCATGCAGGCCTTCCTCAAAGGCCCGTCTTCCATCAGCACCAAGCCCCCCGCTGCCAAGGAGAGGGGCGCGGCCGGCACAGCGGGGAGCAGCGGGGAGGGCAAGAGGCTGAAACCCATCCCCTGGGTGGAGAAGTAGTAAGGGCAATTCTGGGGCAGTGGGGTCGCTGGTAGGGATGGCAGTGGCTGGGGGGGTGCGTGTAGAAGAGGAAGTGGGTGCATAGCAAAGGGGGTTATGGCTGTAGGTGTCTCCACCTGGGAGAACGTTATCTGTTATGGGGGAAAACCGGCACTGTGAACTGCTATCAGAGCAGAAAATGCCTCCGTTGCCCGCGTCAAGTGGTGCAGTTTCATTGCTGTGGTTGGGTGCGGAAGTACATTAAATGCTTTGTTTTCGAGAAGCCTTTCTCAGCTTACAAAGTGGTAAAATATTGTAGTCTGCAATCCAGTTCTGCTCCTAAAAACAGCTCAGGCTGGTGTGTACAACAGAAATAGATTAACAGCTTTCCGAGGAGTTGGATCACTTCAGTAATACAGACCAGCAGCACTGGGCAGATTTCCTGTTATGATTTTGACCTCAACTACAAAATTTGCTGTAATTCTTCGGTACCTGATATAATCAGAAAGGGAAAGGTTGGTTTTCTTGATTTCCATTTTCTTCTGAAACCTTGATAGCTGATAAATTGCATTTAATGTCTTTTTATTTAGTCGCCCCAAAAATGTGGATGAAGTTGCCTTCCAGGATGAAGTTGTTGCTGTGCTGAAAAAGTCCTTGGAAGGTGCTGATGTGAGTGTAATGATAACATGTACCCTATCAGTATGTTTAGGCAGAAACTTTAGCCAGTGATGATGAAAACTTTTATTTTCTAACTCAGCAGTGGTCTTTTTTACAGTGGTATGAACAAGCTAAGTGGCTTCCTTGTAGTATGTTGTGATATATGTGCAAAACTTGTGATGTTTTCAGCCCTCTAAACATTGTAAAATTGTCAGCTCTGTGACACAGTTTGGAATTTTTCTGGTAAAGCTCAATTGGTAAATTTGTTAATAGTTTCAAATCTGGAAAGGCTTTTGTTGTCTCTACACTTCAGCTAGTACTTTTGACACTCATGTTTAAGAGGAAAGGGGAAATTTTTCCTTCATGGAAAAGTCTGGATTACCAGTCACTCCTAAACAGTTCTGGTGATCTACCAGTGCTTCTATAATATTGCTAAACATTAAAACAAACATACCGTTTGCTAATGAGGGAAGTTTTAAGTTGTAAGTGCCAGGTCTACTACTTAGATAGTGATCCCCAAACTTTTTGGCTTGAAGTTTCCAAGTAAGTTTCTTTGGCTTTAAAAAGCTAAGTATGACAGTTTCCCTAACTTCACTGCAGTGTTGGCATCTGTGACCTAAGCATGTAAAGAGGATGAGCAGAGAATTTTCAATTGCCTTTTTTTGTTTTTACACTTGCTTTTGGGTAAAAATTTAGTAAATGTTCAGTATGAATGATCGTTATTTCCTCTGAACCAGGTGATGGGGAGGTGGAGGGACTGCAGGGAGAAATAAAGTAGGTAGCCAAGAGATGGCTGTGCTTTTTTGCAGTCTGACAATTCCGTCCTTTGTACATGCTGAGACTTTTTTTTTGCTCCATGTTTCACCTAGAAGGGTCATTCTTGTGCTCCAAAAGCTGTTACTGTTTTCATGGACTGCTAATGCCAGCTGAAGTGGCTGGTGGATGTTCTGAAAATGCTATTTGTGATATGGCTGTCTGCTCACCAAGAGCTAAAAGGAACAATTTGGGCCTTTCAGTGTCTCACGCAAGAAGCCTTTCACTCATAGTGTGCTCTTGTGCAGTATGCACAGGTAGTCATTCATTTAATCAGAACTTGCAAAAGCACAAGTACTTTCTTTGAGCATAGGGAGCCAAAATGAAGTTGGTGTGACAGAACTGGGAAAGACTTGTAAAATTCCTTTCTTTAGTTCATGTCTCTAGATTCAATTTACTTTGAGAATGCTGTTGTAATGTGACCTTGTCATGTAATGTTGTACCCACAGAAATCTGGGTTTCAACAGATTCGTACAGTTGAGGTAATTAGTAAGGAACTGTTAACAGCTAAGGAGAAATGAGGTGCTGCCACCTATTTTGCCTGGACATATCAGTCATGTAACATCGCTTAGGTGATGGCTTGTGAAGTTCTATTTTGAGCAACAGCTATTTAAAACCTTACAGCTTCTGGATCAGCAATGTTTCTCAGATTATGAGCCTAGTATACTTGTGTTGTCTTTTTGCCTCCTGAGTTGAAAAGAAAAAATTATAACTTCTGCTTGCGGTTATAAGCTTTGTAATTTGCCATAGCTACCCAAACTCAGTAAGGCAATTGAGAACAAAATCATGCAAGTACTTTAAAATATTTGACGCTTTTAAAATTTGGACATTTTTGTTAGTTCTTGAAAGGACTCATTCTGTCAAAAAGGCAAGTGTAGTTTAAACTTTGAGGTGGCTGGTACTTATTTCAGAAGTTCTTATTGAATTTGGAGATCTAGGGAGATCAAAGAAATGGTTGTGACAACACCGTAGGTTTGTGTAATATGCTTTATTTAAACCTTAGTGTTGAAAATAGAGAGCCAGTCCTTTGTTGATCGGCCTGTATTTGTTGGCCTTGATTTGGGACCTGCTAAATGGAGCAGGACTTTTAAGTCCCTGCCGTATCTCCATCTGTAATAGCAAGCATCTGTCTTGTTATAAACTGGGGAGACCACAGTCCAAGTGGTTTTAACTGGGGAAGTTGATTTCTGTCTGCTGGGTCTGTTGATTTGTTGTGGCTTTTTGCAAAGAAACTGAGAAGTGTCATAGTATTCTTTAATTTTAATTTATTTGATGATCTTATAATTACTAAAAAGAGAGTGAGGTGTAGGATTATCACTGCAATTTACATCTTCACTTGTACTAGAACTACTAGAAAAAGACTTGGGGTTTGGACTTTATGCAGTAACTTTCCCCTAAGCAGAGTGATGCCTGCAGGTATCCTGCTTACCCCTGACAAGCACGGAAAAATGGATAACCAGATCAGGTTGCAGTCTGTTTTAAAAATACTGCCACAGTTACATAAAGGATCAGGCTGTGCTTGGTGAAAAAGCAGTGTCAATGCTGGTGATAACTTCAGTGGGAAACAAGAAGAAATGAGATTGAAACAGAAACAGTAATAAAGTATGGGTTTAATGGAATTAGGAAACAGATTCTTATTAAAACTTTTTACCTGCCAATGCTTGTTTTGAGAACTAGTAAGAGTGTGGATTAGCACAGAGGCATGAAATTATGTATCTCCATGAAAATGTCTACCCTTGCAGTGTGCTAACCTAACATGGTTGTTGGTGAAATTTTCAGCTGTCATTCAGTAAACATTTCCTCTCTCTGGAGCTTTCCTAAAAGATATAGGGGGGTAATAATGTTGTGGTATCTAATTAAACTTGAAAAAAGTTAGTGGCTTAGTACTGAATGCTGTTTACTTTTTAGTAACTAGGGAAAAAAGTAACAAATGATTGGCAGAAAAGGCAGGCAAAACTTGAAATGGGTTTATTTACTATAAATTGATTGAAGATTGAAATTATTCTATCTGTAGTTTTACAGTACATACACAGTTGAATTTGTTCTGTGTCTTATCTTAGTTGTTAAAACGGGACAAAACTGGTCTGTCTCTTTCATTTTCTGATGATGGATTGTGTACTCCTGCATTTTTCTCTGCTCTTTGGATGTCTTTGGTTTTGCTGTTCCCATTCTGTCTGCATTGCTTGCTATATTCAGCAAAAGAAAAAATCTCTGATCTTAGTTGACTAGTTTTAAAAACAGAGCATTGCTGTGGTTTAGCCCCAGCCGGCAACTAAGCACCACACAGCCGCTCACTCACTCCCCCACGATGGGACAGGGGAGAGAATCGGAAGAGTAAAAGTGAGAAAACTCATGGTTTGAGATAAAGACAGTTTAATAGGTAAAGCAAAAGCCATGCACGCAAGCAAAGCAAAACGGGGAATTCATTCACTAGGGCAGGCAGGTGTTCAGCCATCTCCAGGGCAGCAGGGCTGCATCACGCATAATGGTTTCTTGGGAAGACAGATGCCATCGCTCCGAACATCCCTCCCACCTTCCTTCTTTGTCCCAGCTTTATATACTGAGCATGATGTCATATGGTATGGAATATCTCTTTGGTCAGCCTGGGTCAGCTGTCCTGGCTGTGTTCCCTCCCAGCTTCCCGTGTACCCCCAGCCGCCTTGTTAGCAGGCCAGCACGAGAAGCTGGACTGTCCTTGACTACTTAGCAACAACTCAAAACATCAGCACGTTATCAACATTTTCTTGTCCCAAATCCAAAACATAGCCTCACACTAGCTTCTGTGAACATCCCCTGATGTCAAAGGCAGCAGTTTTAAAGTGCAGCCTCATAATTTGTAGGAGGGATTACTTGAAATAGTAGTATAGAATATTATTGCTCCTATGCTAATTAGAAATCTTGATTTCAGCCAAAATTTAGTCATGGCTAACTTACAAAAATTTGGTTTATGCCAGCTTTGTTCTTTGTCCCTGTGTTGCTCTGATATATTTATGGAGATCAGTCATATTCTCTCTCAGCTTTTGTTTTGCTGAGATAACTAAATCAAACTCTTTAAAAAAGTCACTTCTCATAAGATAGGTTCTTCACTCCTTTAATCACCTTTCCCAGTTTGGATTCATCATCCTTGACTAAGGATGACCTGAACTGTGTGTAGCTTTCCAGTTGAAGTCTTATTAGTCCTGTGTTAGTGTTAATAATTTTCCATCTGTATGTAAAGTGCATATCCTAGGACCACTGTGTTACACAGGCTTACACTCTTCCTGTGACTGCCAGAGAAAAATAAGTCATCTTTTGTTTTATTCCAGCTGATGAATTCCAGACATCTAGCAGATACTTAGTTATATTCTCAAATTATGAGATTTTATGCTTTGTGCTGCTAAGTGTTGTCCTATGATTGTTATTGCGGTCTTTGCTGTGCTGCTTTGATCTTCCTGTGTCAGCGTGTTTCTTTAATGCATTCCTATTTTTCATGCTGAGGTTATTAATTAAATTATTTGAAAGATCAGTTGACCTTATCTTTTCAAGAAATGTCTCCTCTTTTGAAAAAATTTTGGATAGATGTAGAAATTTGCTGGCATTATGCATTCCAGTCAGTTTGTTGCAAGCACCTCTCTGATTAGTGTTAGGGTATGTCTGCATTGCACTCCCTGCGAGTGCAATATTCACAAGCTACCTTGCACATATTGCAGTGGAGCTAATGGCAGCACAGAATTCTCAGCATGTCTTGAAAAGCTGAGAAAGGGGGACAGTTAACCTGTGCAAATTTTGTCACAGCTGTACTGCTAGTAATATCCAGACAGTTTGAAGGGCATCACTGGATAAATTCACATGTCACTGCAGTCATAACAGTAAGTTCTGTAGGCTTTAGTGATCTCAGACATGACCTGGAAGGAATATATCAAAATAAAATATAAATTGAAGTATCAATTTTGATAGAACACGTGATGGTGCCTGTTGTGGTTTAACCCCAGCTGGCAACTAAGCACCACGCAGCCACTAGCTCACTCTTCCCCTGCCCTCAGTGGGGTGGAGAACTGAAAAAAGGTGAAACTCATGGATTTGGGTAAAGACAGTTTAATAGGACAGCAAGGGATGAGGAAATAATAACAACAATGATAAAAGAATATATAAAATAAGTGACGCACGATACAGTTGCTCACTACCCAATGACCAACGCCCAGCCAGTTCCTGAGCTGCAGTCACTATCCCTTGGCCCACTCCCCCCAGTTTATATACTGAGCATGATGTTATATGGTATGGAATATCCCTTTGGCCAGTTTGGGTCAGCTGTCCTGGCTATGCTCCTTCCCAGCTTCTTGTGCCCCTCCTCGCTGGCAGAGCATAAGAAGCTGAAAAGTCCTTGACTTAGTATAAACACTATTTAGCAACAACTAAAACATCAGTGTGTTATCAACATTATTCACATACTAAATCCAAAACACAGCACTATAGCAGCTGCTAGGAAAAAAATTAACTCTATCCCAGCTGAAACCAGGACAGGGCCACCAAATAGCACCTTGTTCATGCCATCTTATACAAAACAACTGTTTGTCCTCCTTTAGAGCACGATGTGCAATGACCTAGAAGTAAAAGACTTGATATTATTTACCAGGAGGAGTAGATAGTTTCTGTTCTATTAGGTGCTCAGATTTTCAGTAGGTTTTCCTGTTTGTGGTTTGTTTTGTTTATCTGCTTTTTTAAAAAATGGTGCCTTGTTGTTTCAGCTTCCCAATCTGTTGTTTTATGGCCCACCTGGAACTGGAAAGACTTCCACTATTTTAGCAGCTGCTAGAGAACTCTATGGGTAAGCTGGAATCAAGTTGCTTTGGTGTAATAGACTATCACATGTCCTCTAATCATGTGACAGAGTGCCTCGGGTCATTGCCTGTTCTTATGTAGCTTCTAGAAACTTTCTCATACTTACAAGGTCTTCTGTAGGAATATCTTCACATTCTAATTCAGCTCTAACGTGAGATTTTTTTCTCATTTGTCCTGTCACAAGTCATTGGTTTCTGTCACCAATATAGACTTAACAACACTTGAGATTAAGCAGCTGTGTAACCTTATAGCAAAGAATATGAAAAGAAATGGCTTGCATATGCCTTACTGAACTTTGTAAAGGAATTCCAATTTTAATGGTATATTCAGATCTAAAGCACCTCATAAAATGTCTGAATCGTAATCTTTCTGTTACGCACCATTGAGTTGTGTCTGGAAGTAATATTTGGAGCCAGACTAAAATTCAGTGTGTATACATTCATCAACTGACTTGTAACACTTGGGAGTTTTTGAGTAGTGAGTTTGGTGACCCATAAGCAAAAAATGGGTGAGAAGGTGGTTTGATTTTTATAAGCAAATCTAATGTTGACTTTAGTACACAAACACCCCACTGCCCCATCTTTAATTTTTGGCTCATGATGTTGTTTTGGAGAGAAGCACTCCTACTTTAATAGTAGGAAGACAACTGCACATTGTCTGTCCATCTGAATTCCCAGAACTTAAAATCCATTGTATTCAAATTTTTTTACCAGAGGTGCTGCTGTATAGTACTGCTGCGAAATACTGCCTGTATTATACCTGCTAGTTAATTCTTTTCTGGTTGTATTAATGGCATAGCACTGCCAGTGACTGTATCTGGGCATTTTTTTTTCTTCCACATTGCTCACAGCATATAAGTAGAAAGGCATATAATATAGTGCGCTGAAGTTATGAAGCCAACTTCCTACTTTTTTTTTTTTTTTCCTCCTGGATAACTGATCTAATTTTACATTTCATTGTTTTCTGCAGTCTAGGAGGCAATTGTAAAAATAGCTAATGGAAATTCATACCTAACATTTAATGATCTCAATTTAACTGTCTTTTAACAAGGTATGCTATTTAGTAATGCTAGCAAAAATAATACCTGCCATTTGAAAAGGCCAGAAGGACTGTTGATATACTTTATAATGTATCATCACAAGAGTAAACAGCTAACATGTTGTAATCAAAATTTTGCAGGCCTGAATTATTCCGACAAAGAGTACTTGAGCTAAATGCTTCTGATGAGCGGGGAATACAAGTGATTCGGGAAAAAGTCAAGGCTTTTGCTCAGCTAACTGCATCTGGAAGCCGTTCAGAGTAAGTGCTGGATCAGACCCCTCTTGCTTAGGACAAAGCATGTGGTTGTTTTTGTTTAGGTTAACTTTATAATTCTAATATAAATGATGGGTCAGCACTATCCAGAAGTTTGCAACACACAGAGTGCTTTGGCTGAGCTTTGACTTAATGTAATTTCATGTTGAGAGTTTGAATACCTTGGGAGGAACTCTTACTAGTGCTGTTTAGAGTTAGAGAGAGGCAGACAGGGAAAACCTCCAAATATCAAACCTTCTGGATTTGGTGATATATTGTTGCCTTTGCAAATGTTGTCTGACTGCCATAGAAATGCTTCTTTGGGTAAACTGTGGTCTACGTTATTTCTCCAGTACCTCTAATCTGCAGCATCTCATACAAGATTGGTGCTAGTTTATAAGATGCTAAGAAGATTCTGGTGTTAGGTAGTAAGAAGCCCTGTGCAGGTGAAGCTGTATGGAAAAAACAGATTGTGGAAAGTATCAGGAAGAAACTACATGCCAGGAGTATCTGGCAAGAAATGGTCTTGTGTACTGAAATTAGTCCGTTGCAGTGTTCTTTAAAGTTCAGGGACTCAGGAAGCCTGTAAAAAGAAGAGCTGCATTAGTTGTTAAAAGAAGAAACTTAAAGCAAGGGAACCTATTTTAGAGGACTTTTGCAGTATTCAAGTGTCAGTCTTTCTATGGGAACTCAGCCCCCCCAGTTATTACAAATATTAGTCATTTATCTAAAAATAATCAAAAAAGATTGGAACCCTTGAATATGTTCTATTTATTGTGTATAAATAAGTAAAATATGACTTGTTGTTTTCAGTGATTTTTTTTTTTTTTTTTTTTTTTTTTGGTTGGTCTATACATTGCCTGTCTCCTGGATAAAAATTTCTTATTTTTTCAGTGGTAAAGTTTGTCCTCCTTTTAAAATTGTAATTCTGGATGAAGCAGACTCAATGACTTCAGCAGCCCAGGCAGCCTTAAGACGCACAATGGAAAAAGAATCTAAAACAACACGTTTCTGCCTTATTTGTAACTACATCAGCAGGTATGTGTGGAATTTGTTGCTTATTTGGACTTGTTGCTCTTCCTATTCTGCACTGCCCCCCCCACCCCCCTTCTTCACTGGGAGGCTGATAACTTTTCATAGTTTTGAGCTAATAGATAGGTAATTCTGTGAATACAGGACTGAAGACAATGTTTAGGTATCAACTTTTATTTTTTACAGTGTTGCAGTTTGAAGGTTTTGCTGCCCTTTTCTGCCTTGATAGCTTGATAGCTTGACCCATGCATTCATTCACCAAGCACTTGCCTTCCTTTCTTTCAGAATAATTGAACCTTTAACATCTCGATGCTCCAAATTCCGCTTCAAGCCTTTGTCAGACAAAATCCAACAGCAGCGGCTGTTGGACGTTTCTGAGAAGGAACATGTGAAAATCAGTAGTGAGGTAACTTCATGGTTGCCATGTAATTTTATTGCTTAATGCAGTGCATAATTGCATTACAGTGAAAGGGGCTAAGCTAGCATACTTTTCCAGACTGCTCAGTTGTATTGACTACTATGTGTAAAGTCATTTAGATATTACTCTGCTTCTATAGATGATATGAATTTTAAGAGTCTTCCTAAAACCAGATAAATGTCCACCAGAGCAAACTGAAGCAAAACTGCAGGGCTTTTTGTTCAGTGCTGAATATACTTGCATTAAGCTGTGCCTCATCCTGAAATTGCCAGCACACACTTGTATTAGTAGAGAGGTTGCTTTGCAACTTGTGTGTTGTGCCTACCTGTGACAATCTGCTTTAGGCACTACTTAATGTAAAAAAATTTACTTGATTAAAATCAGTATGCTGAGAAAGTGTACTGGATTTTAATTAACAGTGAACATATTTCAGTGGCATTTTCTGACATTTTTTTCAGGCAGTATCTTACCTTGTTAAAGTGTCAGAAGGGGACTTAAGAAAAGCAATTACTTTTCTTCAAAGTGCCACTCGCCTAATGGGTGGGAAAGAGATCACAGAGAAGATAGTCACTGAAATTGCTGGGGTAAGCTATGCTTTACAGTTTCTCCTGTAATTAGTCTGAAAAGCATTTGTGTATTAAGTGTCCTTGCTACCTGTATCCACCTTTGCTCAAAGTGTGATTAAAAAATTGTCTTATACCCATTATTATTGCAGTATGATACCAATACACTGTCCACCAGAATTTTAAAGACTGCCTGATTCTGTATTACATAGCAAGTTTCTAGCAACTTATTCTGTGAGCCAAGGAAAACTGTAAAATAGTCTTATAATTCAAACTGGAGTTGAAATATTCTGCCCATGAATGCAAAATGTATTGCCTTTTGTGGGACAGTAGACTAGAACGTCTTTTTGGCGCCTTTATGTATGTGTGTGTATGTAAGTATAGGTCATTGCAAAGTATGGTGTGGGAACACCACAGGGGAATGACTTTCTGTAGCAGCTCATTTTCAACTTAACATTCACCGTGACAGTGTCTCTTCAAGGATCTCTGTAGATTTTACTTTTTATCAAAGCAGCAGGGATTTCTTCTAGAATGACATAGATAATACTGACAGGGACAGGAGAAACCTGGGAGGAAATGCATTTAATAACAAAACTTTTGTGAAGGTGTTCCTATAGCAACAAAACACCTGCTACAGAAAGAAATGTGAGATTAGGAGTTAGAAGCTGAAAAATAAATGGGCTTTCATGATGGACACACTCCCCTTGAAGGTGCTACCATCATAGCTCATTGTAAGGGTTGTGAGGTTGGAACCATCCATGCCTTCGATGGAACCAGAGGCAATTGCTACTGTGCATGTTTTACAGAACAGTTTTAAACAGTTTTCTCAGGGAACTCATTCAGTTTTGTGAGTCCAGCTGTAGAAAAGAGATGGATTTCACTTACAGATACCTGTAAATCACAGTTCCTAAGAAACCTGGTAGCAGTTGACTGTAATGATAGGAAAAAGCATAAAATTCCATTATTGAATAATGCTTGTTTAAACCAGAGGAGCCCAACTTTACATGTTCATGAAGACATCAAGTTCTTGGTCTATGTAACTTTTGTGACCCTGGAGTGACATTAGTACAAAAGATTAATACAGAAGCTTTAAAACTCAACTGTCCAGACACTCAACTGACAGGAATGACAATGAGTAGAGAGGAGAATGAGGGCAGTGCTTCCCTGCTCAGAGCTAAATAATGGCATCTGTCGACTTTTGCTTCTGCTTTGTTGTCTGATCTTGTTGCATTGGGCTTTTTTTGTATGTCCCTGGTGTGTAACTGGAGAGAAAAATGATGCTTAGGTGTGGAATGGTACAGAAAGCATCGGCTAATCGCATTGTTACAGTAGGTCCTCTGTTTAGTCAGTGTCCTGAACAAACGATTGCGTGTTTGGGTTTATGAACGTGGCTTTGACAGTTCACTATCATTATATAGTTTTTTATGTTAATATCACCAATATGGGACAAATATTAAAGCCTAGCTCTCAGTCTTAACATTTAGCTAGTCTGTATTACATACATACTTAAAGTGTGTGTAGAGGAACAAAATGCTAAAATGGCCCCCTTCATAAATAGTTTGTATCTGCTACTGTAAGCATCAACTTTAAAAGTTTACAAAGTTGAAATTAAGAAATGCAATTTCTTATTACAGGTCATCCCTAAAGAAGCAACTGATGAACTCCTATTTGTGTGCCAGAGTGGTTCATTTGAGAAGCTGGAAACACTGGCAAAGGTAGAGTCCTCTCAGTGTTCTAGCCCAATATTTTTTCTAGGTCACTGCCCTGTGAATCCTTTGTTGCTGGGCTGCAGCTGAAGAACATTTGGCCTCGGGTCAGTTAGGATGCACATTTCAGGAAGCATGTCTTTTACCAGTTAGTACTCTGATCTTTCCCTTCTGAGGAAGAGCTGTCAAAGCTGCAAATAAGATTCCCTACCAGTGTGACTCTGGTTAAGCTGATGACATGCAGAACTGTTAGGCTGAATTAGGCAGAGTAGGAATTCTTCACAAGACACTTGGCTCAGGCCTTATAACTGTCTTCAGTGGACTAGACTAGTCACCTTCTTGGTTACATGGAAGTTTTGTGAGGTGAGAAGTACATGAATAAAGTTGTAATAAGTCTTCAGTTTTAAAATATTTCATGTTAATCTTACAGTACACTAGGGAGTAAGTTTGTCTTACAAACTGCAGTGACTTAAAATAGATCTTGCTGGAGAAGGTGCAAGCTACTGGTTTATAGAGGTGGATTTATTTTCTTTAATACAGAAAATGTTCTTACTCCCTTTGAAGAATGGGAAATTCCTTATCTCATGAGTTTAAAGGAGGCTTAGACAGTCTTGAACTGGATTTTGAATCAAGGAGTAGTCCCTGGCAGAGAGGAGCGTGCCATAGCACCATTGTCCCAGTGCAATGTTCTATGCCTGTGTGAAAAAAGGCAGTATCGGTCAGCCTCCTGCTTTTCACTTGGCTGAGCCTCATTGGATAGTTTTGGCAGAACCTCTGGTTTTGAGTCTGGGTTTATTCTTCTGTAAACTTGCAGCAAATCTTAGAATTGTTGTGCCAGGATTTGTGCAGATATCACTGCCTTACACTTTCACATTTACTTACCATGATGTCTAATATGTGATGATCTTCAAAGGTGATGATACAGATTTTCTAAATGTGTAGGGCTGGTATAGTCTTTCATCTGACCATGCTCTCATCTGATGTAATAGTTTGGAACTGTTCTCCAGTTTCTAGAGTTGGTGGGGGTTTGTTTCAAATATTAGTGCTCGATACGCAGTTGACACAATATGAATGCATACTTCTGTAAAGCACAGGTGTGTATTTTGCTGTACAGAAAAATAAGGTTGCACCAACCTTTGTTGTATTTTCATAAACTTCTGCCTCAATGGCTTTATAGAATACTGTTCTCAATAATTGCTGTTTTCTGTAACTGGGCACTACTGATTTAAAAAATAAAAGCTATCTTTAGTTGCCATGGTTTTTATTGTATTAAAAGAGTTTTGGCCTTACAGAGATCTGTATGCCTGAGGCTAGCAACTACCAGATGAAGAAAATAAATCAAAGTGGGTGGCACTTTAAAATGTGAAGGCTGTGAAAATGCCACATGATGCTGTGGATGCTAAGCTTTCCTAATTTTAGCATTAAGATTGGACAGGTTCAGTGGAGGCTGTTAAATGCTTAAAATGTCTCTAGCTCTCACAGTCCTCGGATATAAATTGTCAGAAGCTGGAAGAGTATTTGGGAAAATTGTTGCTCTAGGTCAGCCATGCTCTTGCAGTCTTTCCTCAGCACTGACTTCCAGTTGCTGGCAGGCAGGATGCTGGACTGTGTACAAACTACTGACTTGTCCTCTAAAAAAAGGTTCCATAATAGATTTCAGTAGCGTCTTTCAGTTGACACAGAATTTTTCAGATTGGTTCTCCAGTTTGTGGTGCTTCTCCTGCTGAATTACTTCCATTTTCCTCCCTCCCCAACACAGAATCTCATAAATGAAGGGTATGCTGTTGCTCAGCTGGTAAACCAGCTGCATGATACTGTCGTTGAGAGCGAAGATTACAGTGACAAGCAGAAATCTGTCATAGCTGAGAAACTTGCGGTAAGTCTGTAGTTTGAGTTAAAAAAAAAAAACCCACAACACATTAATCTTCACAGATTAATTTTTGTTTACACTCTCTCTCAAGAAGTACACAGTATTTATTTTTAGTTCTGAATCTTTCTTGGTAGAACCTAAATTTTTGTCCTGAGAAATTTTATGAGAAGGAATTGAAATCCAGTTAAGTGATATACATGGGGAGGGAAAATTAAGATGAGATTAAGTCAGCACCTAAAAAAAAAAATTAGGAACTGCAAGTTCTTGTTCTGGTGTGTAAAATGTCTTTTAAAGTTAATTAACTTGCTAAATTTTGACCAAGATAGCTGTGGTGGAGGTTTTGCTAAATTCACTGAAGAAGGACAGCTAGTGTTGATGACCTGCAGTGATGCTCCTGGCAGTTAGTTGCAGAGGAAATGGTGCATCCCTCATGTCTGTAACTGTCAGGTCTTGGCTTCCTCAAGAAGGTGGAGGTGGGAGAGGTTTTTTTCCCAGTTTGGTAGGATGGGTGTGTGACATGTGGCTGCTGGAGAAGTTGTTGCCAATTAAGTATACAGTTGGCAAACTTCATCTTGGTGTTCTCCACTGTAGCCTGAGAGCCAGCTGGCTGGAGCACCACTGGTTTAAGAGGGTTTTACCTTCTCTTTCCTATTTGCAGGAAGTAGACAAATGCTTGGCAGATGGTGCTGATGAATACTTGCAGTTGATGAGTCTCGGTGCCCTTGTGATGCAGCAGCTAACACAGAACACATAACTCCTCCAGGAGTAGCTGGCAGCAGAGTAGTGCTCTGTTTCATGGGTGGCCAGGGCCCTGTGTACTTATGTGCTGGGTTGTTTTTTTTTTTCTTCAATAAAAGGACTACTCAGCAGTTGGAAAAACTCATGCTGGAATGCTTCACTTTTTTTTATACTAGGTTAAAGAGATCTCTGGCTGTTGAGAGGCCAGTAATGCCCTGCCTTGCAGTTCTTTCCACCTGTAAACACATGAAAAACAGTGGTTGTCATCATCAGCTGAAAGCTTAGAAATACAAGGATGAGTTGTTCCAGCCCATGCTGCTTGGGTTTGAAAAGGCAGCTGGGCACAGAGATCACATCTTCCCCAAGTGTGAGGCTTCAGGCTGAAGCCAGCCCCTGAGGGAATATGCCTCATGCCATCACCATCTTCTACTGGACCAATCAGCATTCAATGCTATAAAAAAAAAAATCACTTTCTGCTAAAATCCATTGCAACACTTACTATACTTCTGTGTATCTTGAGTAAAATGGGAGGTGAGGGGTAGGTCATGGGTCAGAGCATGTTCTAAAGTTGTTGCTTAGCTTTTTGCCCAATCTCAGTCCAGTCTTGCTCACCAAAACAGTTTTTAAGGCTGGTGCCTGTATAAATAGCACAGTAAATAGCGCAGCTCTGGGTGGGGGATAATCATCTAAGTGCACCTGTTGGACTCCCTTTCCTTCAACCTTGAATTCCTGGTACTGCAGTGAAAAACAGCAGGTCCTGGGCTGGCAGGGGCCTTTGAGCTATTTTCTACCCCAGTGAAGGGGCAAGTTCAGCACCACAGCCTGGCAGCCCAGTAACTGATGGAGCACCACCAAAGCTGACCCTGTCCTGAAGAGCTGTTAGCCCCCCCAAAAAGCAAGACACCCCTCTAACCAAGAAGCAACTAGTTACAATTTAAGTGAATATAGAAGTATTTTATTGAACATTCAAACTTCATTAAGACATGTGCAATATGGCAAATTTTACTGGGTTCAACCCTAACTAAGACAATAGTATGATTGCTTGCTTGCTGGGGCTTAGCAACAGGGTCCAGATCACACTTACCACTAATTAAATACTTTATTGAATAAATACATATGAAACAAAAACGCATTTTAATGCTCTTATAAAAGTTTAGAGATTTTGAAAGGCCTTTCCAATTCAATCTGAAGTGTAAGTACATACAATAAAGGAAGGTAGGCTAGTTTAACATAATTAGCTGACTTTATACAGCACTTATATCTTTTAGTCCATAAGTAAATTATTAAATGATAAAGAACATCTAATACAACCACTTCTATGGAACTAGGAAATAAATTTCTAATAAAGAAAAAATTTACAGACCCCATGACTTTCCACCCAACCCCAACAGTCTAACCCTAAAGTGGATAAAGCCAGTGGCTTTCCCCACAAGAGCTCACGACAAAAAGTCGCTTCGCTTATCAAAAATCTGTATTTCTGATCCGTTATGAGCATTGAGACAAGATTCAGTATATCCCCAAAGAAAGAAGCACAATGCACGTTGTGAATCGCCTATTCAGCAACAGCGAGCACTGCATTCAAAACCACCTCATCCCAGGGATTAAATGAGATCAGCCACATTCATCGGCATCTCCTCGACTGTAGTATTGTAGAAAGTCTCAATGTCTCGCAGGATCCTCTTGTCCTCTTCAGTGACAAAATTTATAGCCACACCTTTTCTGCCAAAACGACCACCCCGGCCAATTCTGCACAAAGAGAGAACACATTTACATACACGTTAACTACTCATAATCCGCTTCAAATCTTTGCAAGATCCATCCATTCATTAACTGCTGCTTTTTTATCTGCCACTGGCCAGTCTATGCCGTATTTATGGGCCTAGCTGCTACCAAAGTCATGTCTGGTCAGGAAAAACTAGCAGTTAGTGCCAACAGTACAGAAGAAGTGTCCATCCTACGGAGAGTGGCAGAGCCGAAAAGGTTACTCTCTCAGCTGCAAAACAAGACCTTTATTGAACAGTTGGTACTGTGGTACAAAGTCCCAGCTCCATCTCCCCCCCCCATTGCACTAGCAGACCTATACCACACGCATCCAATCCCAAGCACGTGGCATAAAAAAAAGGTAAGCTACTTACTGTTCAAAAATCAGACTGTTCCTAAATTAATCCAATTTTATCCAGTAGCATGGAACAGCACATTCAACTTCAGAATTTTAATTCAACATAACCATTGCCAGTGGGAAAACTTAGTTTTTTTTAAAACAGAAAAATCCAAGCTTGTCATTTTTGCATAAGCCCAAGTCAGTCACTACCACATCACAGTTCAGTTACACCCACCATCAGTTCTACCTTCCTGCAGACTGCACAGTAAAGCACCTAGTCAGCAAGAGCTAAACACACAAAAATGGCTCACAAAACTTAGTGAATAATCATGACAAAAGAAATATATAAATACCGACTCGCTCTTTATTCAAACTGTGCCGCTTACGAATCCACGTCCTAAATTACGTCAACGCCGTTTCTGAGCACCATCTTGTGTCATCAACTGCTGCTATCGACTCCTGTATTTTTTTACATCAAGTAACAAAGCACAGTTTACTTCATTTAGGGTCAGTCACTAGAAGTTAGCTAAACCTAGGGAAACAAAACTCAAATTGCTACCAGAAGACACACACCACAGAGGAAAGAATCCCACTGTAAAAGGAGCCACTAAGAGTAAACCAGGCACACACAACATCAACGCAGCTGGACCTCCAGGAGTGAAGGCAGTCCTATACAGCTAGTTTGCTAAGAATATTAAGGTCTGGCCACTGAGCAGCAGCAGCAACTGAAGATTAGCTAGGACCTATGGATGGAGCCAACATTGCTGTCAGGATGCTGTGCCAGTCACAGCTTTTGTACTCATACTCCACAACCTACATGACAAAAAGGCAGTTCAGTAGCTGGCAATTTCCCCAGATCCCAGCAATGAACAGTTGATGAGCCATCACTGAACTCATCACAGATCTAAGTTTTCCCACTGCTTTGTTTTACTGTCCAAAAGTTCTGCTCCTCCCTTGTTTCAGAACCACAGCTGTGCAAGTCAGGGCTTTTTTAATCCTGATAGCTTTTTAGCAGTTACTGTATGAATGGATGCATAACACCTGCTGTTATTGGACTAAATAGAGAAACAGGCAAGGCTCCATGCTGATTTCTGCAGAGGACATTCAGCATAGCACACCAACCAACTCGGGGATAGAGCCAACTAACCTGTGAATGTAGTTTTCACGATTGGTCGGCAGATCGTAATTTATAACCAGTGACACTTGCTGCACATCAATGCCACGAGCCTGAAAAGCAATACAGAGTGTTTAACACAAGTCACAGGCTTTAAGAGGTTTTGTTATTCATCCCGTGCTTTTGTCGACCACATGGTTAGTGATGAACTACAACTGCGTAGTCCATAGTGGAGTGTAGTCTTTACTCTGCCAAGAAGCTCCAAACAGTTCAGGCTACAAGAACCTTCACTGCATGATGAAGCTTTTGGCACCAGACAAGAGGTGTGTTCAATGTAAGGTAACACTCACCAGCAAGTCAGTGGTGATCAGGACACGGCTTGATCCTGACCTAAACTCTCTCATGATAACATCCCGCTCCTTCTGGTCCATGTCACCATGCTATAGAGTTAAAAAGTTGATATTACTACAGTACCAGTACTCCAGACTGCAATATCCTTTCAAAAAAACACATGATGTATGAAACCCAGCGTCCCTACCTGCCGTGGGAACAAAGCAGGTAGGGATAGAAGGAAGCATTTTTCTTTAAGCAGGGGGAACGATAATACAGCACCACACAGCTATATTATAACTTTCCTGCTTTTCATTCAAATGTAGCTCATCACTATTTGTTTTTCCATGTGTACATGGCATTTCAGAAGTTATGTGGGAGCATCAATTCTTACCAGAGCTGAGACTGTGAAGTCTCGGGCATGCATTTTCTCTGTAAGCCAGTCTACTTTTCTCCTTGTATTCAGGAAAATAACAGCCTGTGTAATGGTCAGTGTCTCATACAAATCACAGAGAGTATCCAGCTTCCACTCCTGAACAGAACAAAGATCAGGAAATGCATCATGCCACTGACAGTTCAGTGCATAACAAGAATCACCAACAAGGAATAAAACTCTAAAGCAACAACCCATTAAGCACACTCTAGTGTGCAACTGTATTCAATGACCTTAAAAGTTGGAACAAGACATCAAGCAAAGTTTCTGCATCAACTGTTGCACCAAATCTTAAGACACAGGACACTGGACATTAAGAAAGAGGTCCACCCTAGTCATTTTTGATCCAGTGCATAGTTGTTCTTCTTCTTGCGTGTACTCTACTAGCATTATTACAGAAACCAAAGCTCAGCCTTGGTTTCAGTAATTTTAGCACAGTGCTTTAACAAGAAGGTAAGAGAACTTAAGCTTAAGTCTTTCAGCCAGAGCAAGTACAACTGATACCAACCTCTCTTTCAACATTAATGTAGAACTGCTTGATACCCTCCAGAGTCAGTTCTTCCTTCTTCACCAAAATACGTATGGGATCTCTCATGAACTTCTTGGTCACTTCCAACACATCCATTGGCATTGTAGCTGATAGCAACACAACCTAGAATGCATTACTTGGTGTTAGCATGTGCCCAGGACACGTGTTTTCATTTAGACAATTCAGCAGTTCTCAGCAACACTGTAACCAAGCCCAAATCCATCCATTTAACCACGTAAAAGGTTTTGTTACCTGGATGTTTGTGCTTAATTTTTGAAAGATCTCATAAATTTGATCCTTAAATCCACGGCTCAACATTTCATCAGCTTCATCCAGAACAAACATTTTGATCCATTTAGGTGCTATTAAAAAAGAAAAAAGGAGTATCTCAGGAAGTTTCATAAACACACTATTACTTTTATTAATGTCCCTCTTTTTTAGAACTAAGCTTTCCGGTACAGCTCTCTACAATGACAGCAAATGCGTTACTTAAGCTCTTATTGGGTGTGAAATCTGTATTAGAACTTTATTATCAAGAGCAAAACTGGATTCATACTTACAAAGGTAGCGTCTGTTTAACATATCAAACACACGCCCTGGAGTTCCGACCACAATGTGCGGAGCCTCAGCCTGAAGCTTCTGCATTTCATTGCGAACATTTGTACCACCAATACAAGCATGGCATGTTGCTCCCATGTAGTCTCCAAGGGCCAGAATTACCTTTTGAATCTAAAATAAAACCCTTCTATTAGTAGTAGTTCCTCATACATTAAGGATTAAGCCCTGTTATCATCAGTACTTATGGACTTCAGAAGCTAACAGAGCAAACAAGGATTATGCAGCTCTAATGGTTAGAAAAGACAGTTGCTAATGATTTTGCCCAACTGCTTGTTATAGAAGTTTTTCACTAGAACAAAAGTCAGAGGGGCACTTAAATTCTTGTCCTTACTAGTTGAACTAGCTGAAGTGACTACCATGCATGTGCTGTTACCAAGTTAAAAAGCAGGGCCTCCAGAAGTGAACTCAAGTTTTAAACTGCTAAGGCCCACATGTTAATCACTTGCAGAAAGTTCATAAAGAGTGCGCAAGTGCACTGCTATACACCAGGCTTCAAAACAAGGCTGACTTCATCAATGTCTTCAGAGAAGAAGAAAGGCTAAACATTCTGATCAGAGGTCCTTGTTCCACTGATCTGCCTCCCCCGCAATGTATTTCTTCCGTCTGATTTAGTATGTTTAGTTTTACCTTAAAGAATAATCTTCACTATAGCACTGCCATCTCAGTATATTCTACTTGAAAAATGCAGTAAATTGTAGATAATGTCTTCTACTCTATGTTGTGTTCAACATTTCATCTTAAGACCCAATGCGTTACTGATATACATTAGTCCTAAAAATTAAGCATCCTGTAAGTTTTGTTAAACACTCCCACTTAGTAAAAGAGAATACCAAGCCTTGAGGGTGAAGTAGACATGCATTAACATTCAGTCAGGAAAACACCACAAAAATAGAAAAACAATGAAGTGACCACATGCGTACTGCAGTTTTCATGTTGCACAACTGCACGCAAGTTCAAATAGCTTCCAAAAAGTACATTTTTTTTCCACTCAGAACACTGTGCTTTAATAATGTATCTCATGTTTTGTTTTTCTGCTGAAGATGCTCCCTCAGAACTATACACAGCATAGCAGCTGGCTCCTGCAACACTGCCCCAGCACACCCTCCATGTGCATCAACTCAGCTATTCAAGCAGGCAGAGAACTTGCAGGACAGAAGCCAGTTTATATTCCCCATTACTCAACACAAAAAAAGGGTTCTGAATGGATATTAGTTACAGCCCCTGAAGAAGTCTGTTGTCTCACAGTTGTGAAACCTGAAACCTATGCAACACACAAGCAGCTTTTTTTTTTTTTTAACTACACTATCAATACCTGTTGAGCCAGTTCTCTGGTAGGGGCCAATACTAGTGCTTGGGTCTCCTTGAGATCAATCTCCAACTGCTGCAGGATGGAAATAGCAAATGTGGCTGTCTTGCCAGTACCTGACTGAGCTTGAGCAATCACATCATACCCTAAAAAAAGTAGGATACACATTTACTGCTCCCACACAAGTCATTCATATTTATTTTTATTTTATTCCCTTTGCAATAAGTGATCAGTATTAAGAGTTCTCTCCATTTCAGGTCAGTCCCGAAAGATGGCGTACCATCATATCACTTTTCAGTAACAATTAAAAATAGGTATCATCACACACCAATAAAACAGCATATGCATTTTACAACACTTTCCTAATTATCCGATGTTGCTATCAACAAATGAATCACCTGCATACCTTTTATGCATGGAATAATAGCTCTCTGCTGAATAGCTGAAGGCTTCTCAAAACCATACGCATAAATGCCCCTTAGAAGGGATTCTTTTAAATTCATATCATCGAAGTTGTCAACAATCTCATTCCAATTGCTCTGTAATAAGGAAAAACCAGAAAACATTAAATCCAACACCTATCTCCAACAGCAATGAAATTCTCAGGTCAGTTCTCATGTGCTCACCTCAATGACACCATCGGGGTCCATTCCCTCTGGGCCGCCATGGTCTCTGTCACCAAACATAATAAGCCATTAGCACAGTAGCAACTAAAGTACAGAAGCGAGTTGGCACCTTGGCTGCTAAAAGCCGTATCTGGAGCCCGTGACAGATAATTCTAGCAGGTGCTCTGATATTTTGCCAACGGAGGCACTCCTACCCTCTCCCCAGTGGCTTGGGTGCCACTAACCCATGCCCTCGGG
>NW_010525813.1:0-290 GCF_000687285.1 Phaethon lepturus | reverse complement strand
CGGGTCTCAAGGCGACAGTCCAAGCCTTCAAGCCACAGTGAGGTTCACAGCAAATTTTAGACTGTAGAAAAACCCACCAAAAGAAATGCCTCAATCCCAGGTCAACAGCCTTGCCTATTAAAAAACCCCCAAAAAACAACGAGCCGGCAAGACAAGGCACGCCTGTCCCAGCGTACAGCGCCCCCCTCACGGAAGGCATCTCTTTAAGGCGGGGCTCCGCACGCTGGGCCCCGCACTTGTAGGGAGGGCGCAGGGCAATGGCTGCCGCTGCGCGCTCCGAGCGAGCTCAG
>NW_010525812.1:27097-27324 GCF_000687285.1 Phaethon lepturus | reverse complement strand
TCCCTGCCGCCTGCGGAGAGCGGGGCCTGGCGGTGCGGGTGGGGGGTTTGCTAACGCCCGGCAGCTTCTGGCCTTTCAAACTTCGTGTTGCAAACACGGAGTGCTTCAGGTCGACAGTATGCGTGGGCAGAGGGCGTCAGTGAAAGCGTAAGTGCACTATAAAGTGGCTAAATGGCAAAGCTGCTATATGAGGGGGAAAAAGTAAAACATCCCCCCCCCCCCCCCTC
>NW_010525812.1:12369-27066 GCF_000687285.1 Phaethon lepturus | reverse complement strand
CAGCTTCATCCCTCTCCTCATTCTGTATCGTAAAATTTATTTCCCCATGCTCAGTTTTCTCTGTTCTATGGAACTTACAGAAGAAGAAATGACATAACATTGACTACCATGACAAACCTTTCACATACAGCAATTTTTAAGTTCAGTGCCCTTAATAAGAACACCCAACTTCCCCGAGCCCTGCAATTTTAGCAACAGTTCCCTTGGCTTGTCATGTAATTTATTACTTTAAGATGGTAGGAAAAAACGGTTTGGAGAGGCCTCAGTAAGATGGTACCCTTTCTTTCTCTAAAGCTTTCATCCTCTAGACACGTATGAAGAGACAGTCTTTCAAAGGCTTCACATAGTTTAGCTGATTTGTAATATTTTCCAGGCTTGTATATCTGACAAATATTAAACACAACACAAATGTAACGGGGATTATATTCACATTATTGTGGTGGCTGATGGGCTTCCAGTGTTTCTAGTAATGTTTGTCGCTGAGGCTGTGCAGTAAAATGAGAGTACTTGTTAAATGGAAAAAAATACAGCAGCTTAAGGGGTCTGGTCTTTCAAGCTCAAAGGCATTTTTTTATAGAGGTGGTATAACAAGCTCAAAAATTATGGGAAAGCAGCATTTGGCCTTTAGTTTCAAAGGGGAAAAAATCAATTTATTACAAACATGTAACTTTTCATAAAATGCTCCAGTGGTACAGCAGCATCTGAGGTCAGGGTACTGTATGATCAGGAGGCTGGGAAGCTTTTGCAATGGGAGCAGAAGAGCTTGCAACTCGGAGGTTGTATCTGTGTTGGAGTGGTTATAAAGCACAGCATGAGCTAAAATGATTGGTAATACACAAATGTATTCATAGAGTTCCATGACACAGCCTACCTATATCTTCCAGTCTAATTTAAGTCACCAAATTTGAGTTTAAATCAGATTATCAACCAGAATGTGTCTTCTTCCCAGCCCCACTAAAAACATTTACTGTGTTGACCTTTCTGGTAGCCTTCCTTGCTTCTCACTCCTAAAAAAACAGGAAGCTGCAGTAGTCATTTGGTATTCTTTTTTCCTTAACATGTTCATATTCCTGTTTTCTATAGGAATATGCAAGCCTGTATTTCAGGAGGACTGACTACGAGTTAAGGCATGAATGCTTTAGAGCACTGAAAATTAGAATGGGATGAAAAGTATTCCTAGCTCTTAATTTCTGAATTTAACAGACACAACTCTTTGCCAAAAAGCTGATGCCTGGCTCCAAGATTGAAAAAAAGAGACATTAATGAGACTGAGAAAGAAAAAATTAATACTTTTTCATTCCCCCACAGAGATCAGTGCATTTTCTGTGCTTGAAGAACCTTACAAATTTTTAAGAGAGTTTAAACAGGATTTGCAATACCTCTGTATCTGCCTAGCACTGTAACTTTCTTGAGCTGGAAGAAACTTTCTGTCTTGATTAGAAAATCTTACCTTAGGACATTATGAAACACCTCACTGATGTCTTATATATACTTGGTCGTTGCCAAAACACATACAGAGGTAATAATTAAGTGTGCACTCATCCTAAAAGTAACCGTAAATAATTCTCTTGCGCCTGTGATAGGTATTAACATGTCATATACAATTATAATGGGAATATGTGTGTGTGGAAGAAAAACAGAGGAGGTCTTGCTTGGTTTTGAGATCAGTGTGGGAGAGTATCTGGTTATATTAAGGAAGCCTTTGCCTTCTCTTCCTAGAGTAGCTTAAATGGAAATATTCAGTGTTGCAGAAGAGAGGAGAGGTATTTTTAGAAAGGAAAAAAAAGTCATAAAAGTATTTTATAGTCAGCTTTGCCATTTAGTGGCCAGTAGTCTTGTCTCTGAGTGCTCTTGAGTCTGAACAAACGCTGTTCAGCATTCGCTGGGGAAGTGCCACAGTGATTGAAATGTAGTGGGACAAATGTTACATGCTCGTGCCTTGGCTTTCCTTACTGAGGCTGTTCAGCGAAGTATTGTTTCCATGATGTTCCTCACAATGTTTTCACAATTTCTACATTTCTGTGGTGTTAAAGGTGGATATCATTTTTTACTTCAGGTTTTTCAGGTACTTGCAGAGATTGACCACGCCACAGTGATACAGGTCTGCTGCTCCTCATGCTATATTGTAGTTTTCTATGATTGCCTTGTGTCAAATCATGTCTTGCCAAATACCACACTGTCTTTCAATGCAGTATGGTGCTAATGCTAGAAATATTTACAGCTGTTAATAATTTTACTTACAAAAGTTGCAAGTTAGTTTTGCACGTAAAAATTGCAGGTTTTTTATTTAAATTTGCTATTTCTCAATACAAAATGAAACAGGCAAAGATAGGCATGTTTGTCCCCCTGCTAACTACTGCAAATGTTCGCAGTGTGCTGCAAGAGTAATCCTGTCTCTGGTCTGACCCTGGGAGAATAGCGCTATTGTTGTAGTCACATTTTAAGATAGTATCAGTATGTTACATAAGCAGTTTTTGTAAGCGTACACAAGGAGAGAAAATAGAGGCCTTCACAATCTTTTTGATTTCATGTAGTTATTATTAAAGATTATGTCAAATATACCAAGTGTTGTTATTAAAGGTAACCTAAGATGTATTTACAGGTTTTTTAAAACAGATATATTTCTTTTCTGTCTTTCAGAGTATCTCCTGACTAGTGTCAAAGATTTAATTGCTGTTTATTTTTGCTAGTCCTCAGGCCAGCAGAGTTGAGGAAATTGCCAGTGTTTCTCCTTGTGAAGGAAATGTCAGTGAATTGTGTACTTGCAGATTGCTAAATGCAATGGCATTACATGGGTGTTATTGAGGGTCTAATTAAGTTAGCTACAACTCAGTACTGTGTGAGAAAGACCCCAATTTCAGAACTGAGTTTGTAGCATTGGAAGAAGAGAAAGGCAAAATCAACATACTTTTAAAACTTAACTCTTTCAATGAGGCATCCTTAAAAGGGAGTATTGGTTGACCTTTTCTATTAGTTTACACTGTAAGTGTAAAGAACACTTTCTTGTTGGACTAAACCCATGCTTCTTAATGAAAAACCAAATTTTACTTGGATATTGAATTACCTTCTCTACTTTGATCTGCAAGGCCTGCATGCTGTTGTTTTAACAGGCAATGGCATTCCTTTGTTTCTAATACAAATAGTATAGTTTTTTTCTTTCTTTTTTGTTTTCTTCCCCTTTTCAGGTAGCAAAGTCTGAGGGGAAGCAGCAGTTATCTGTTCTTTAATGAGTAAACTATGGAAAACAAGTTAATAATTATACTGTGGCTACTGTGTTTCTGACATAGGTCTATGGGTTACATGTTTTTCTCTTGCACATTCCAGTCATTTTGACAATGTCATCCCATATATACATTTAAAAATACATTCTGGAAGTAATTGCCTGAAGTACCAGCTCTTCTTTTTTATAGTTATTGATCAGAAGGGTGTATTTTCTCTAGTCAGTGAATGATCTGTTACTCTACACAGAACGTCCTTTCTAGCTGTCTGTTTTCTGCTGTGGTAGGTTCTTGATGTTTGCCAAGTCACTGTGGCAGAACTTAGTGTAGTTATTTAAAGTGCGTAGGCATGCCTCTGCAGTGTGACTGGTGATCTTAATTATCTGTTTCAGAATACCTGATTTGAAACACTTGAAAATGAAGACCAGTTTTAAAGCTGTGTGACTTTTTAAAAATTTGGCTCTTTTTCCATTCTGTCTAAACTGGCAATTGTAATAGCAATTTTTATTACACAAACACATTTTCACAAGTCTAACAGAGACTTTGAGTCTTGAATTGTGTTTAGTCTTAATTGTCATTCAAGGGAAAGAAGATCAGTGCTGTCAAATACAGGAAACCTGCCTTCTAGATGACATTCAGAAACATTTTGCAGCCCTGTCAGAAAGTTTCATCCTCTATACTTACAAATGTGATAAGGTGATAATTTACTAGAACTTATTTCAATGAAACAAAATCACTGAAGGGAAGAGAAGGGGATCTTATCTTTTAAAATTGCTTAGTGATGTGTAGAAACTCATTCCTGGAATCCGTAAGTGTTTTTCAGGTCACTTATTTATTATGCAGGCATGCTTTGTGCTTCACGAAGCTTCTGTTGCCTTGGCATTCGAACATACCAACTACGAACAGATTTGCTTTCCAGATCCATCAAACTTTCAGCCTCTGCAGTAAGTATTCCTTCAGCTTCATAAATAAAACTATTTCATGCAATATTTTAGAGATGCACTAATTTTGCAGTGTTGCCAATACATATACATTAGCTGTGATTTCTTTATTTCTTGTTACATTGATCCAAACATTCAGTATCAAGAGCAAAATAAGGTATTTGAATCAGTCAAATATTTAACCATACTAGCATAACAGAATTTGGTGATTATTACTGTGTGTATCCTTTTCAGTCTTTGAAGTCACATCTAGCACATATCAGGCCAGAAGGATTGCCTAGTTGTTAGGGCACTAGAGCTTGAGATACAGGAGGCAGGTTCAATCCCAGCTTTCTCACAGACTTCTTGTAAGTCAATTAATTTCTTTGTATCGCAGTTTTCCTTCAGTGAAATGAGAGTAGTGGTGCTTCTTGATGCTGCCGTAACGAGGGGTATGTGAGTACCTCAAACTTAATTTTATACGGAATCTTCTCAACGTCCCAGCTTAGCTGCTTATAAGATTGTGTAACTTCATTTTAAATCTTCCTGTTTTGTTGAGAGAAGACAGAGCTTTGTGGCATGGTAGGTGGGTTGGAGGTCACACTCTGCATTGCATATAGAACACTGGGATGTAAATCATGTTCCCAGACCAGAACAGGAGTTCATCTAGTCAGCAACATGGGTCAACCAAGGCACATGTCAGATCCTTCAAAACAGCTATTCAAACCATTACACTGGACAGTTGCAGCATATTGCGTCCATATGAGAAGTTTCTTCTAGTGTGCAAGCCACTTTGAAGGTCAGCTTTTGTCTGAGTCAGTTTTTCCTACACTGTAAGTATTTGTATTCTATTTAATGGAGCTGGATATTCTCACTAAACATGCTGAAATCTAATCCTGTTAGTTTATTAATTTAATTATTAAGATCTTGGCTTCAGTTCTAGCTTTTGACATTGAATTCCACAATTTAATTATGCACCATGTAAAATTTATTTGCGTCTATCATTATTAAACATACTGCCATTCAATTTAATCACAAGTTTCTTTGTATTCAGAAGAAAGATAAATACAAGCAACACCTGACTTTCTATCAGGTGCTTTCCCTGATAGAAAGTGTTAGGAAAAGTAGGAGGTCGAAGTTAGAGCTTGATGAGGACATACCTCTCCTGCTTAACACCCATCTTAAACTTGTGGAAATCCTAGCCCAGCACCTAGAAATGGCCTGAAGATAATCAAGTGATGGCATAACTTGGGCTAAGCCAAAGAAAAGTCTTAAGAATTCTCCCAACCTTCTGGAAAAAAGAATGCCATTTAAAGTATCATTTTAAAATGTTACTTAATTGGTTGGCTTTCTCAAAGTAGTAAGGTGGACCTGAACCCAACTGTAAGCTGAATCTGTGAAAACCTGAAAATTAATGCAGGTCTAGCTATTCCATTTTAAAACTAGTTTCAAGACAGATGAAAAAATAAATAGAAAGACTGGAATCATTAAATATTTTAACTTAAAATAGTATGAGAGCTGTAAGGTGAAGGCTTATTTTGCTTGTCAATACATTTTTAGCTAGGAAGGTTACTGAATGCAGTTAAGATTTATCTTATAATTAATTATAAAAGTCCTGCAGTTGATAAGCCTGTAGCTTACTTTGAAACAATTTCAAGAAGAGCTGGTCAATGGAACAAATTTACTCATGGCAGCATACAGAATTCTTATTATTAACTAGAAAGATTCAAGGTGAGACTTTATACTCCTTGTAGTACGGGAGGTAGTCTAGCATGTGAAAAAAGATGTGTGTGTGGAGCTCAGTCTACCTGTGTTATTTGCATTTATATAGTACAGACAAAACCAAATATTTACCAAGACAAACACTGTAAAACTGGATTAATCTTCTGAATCATATGTGTGTTTTTAAATAGATGCAGTACAGATTACCTGGTCAGAAGTCCCTCTTAACTATGGTGTATGTTCTGTGTCAAGAAGTACAACTTCACCTGTCTAGTTACCTTAGTGGCTTTCAACCTGAGTACAAATAAAAAAAGATGTCCTGTGCTTGATTCCTCTGGTGCTCATGTCTCATAGATGAGGTCAAAATCAGATCTGTAGAGACGACGTATGAGCAGAGAAGTATGTGTTTAATTTTATAGCTTCCCATTCTTCAAATCATTATACATATAGTAGCTTCATTACTGTAAACCAGTTGAGTGCAAACATGCGCCTACATAATATTTCTACTATGAGTCATTCCCGTTGATCCAAAGTTGGAACTTGGGTGTAATGGTAACAGACATTTTCTTCTCAGAGTATGGTAGCTAGAGTATTTTTTTTTAATCTTTCAGGCAATGACAATAGCTAGCAGTGGTAAAAGTCACTAAAATCAGTAGTCTGACTGAAACAGAAGTGTCTGGAATACTGAGGGACTATGTAATTCCTATGTAATTTTTTTCCAGTATCAAGCTGCTTTACAAAGATAAAAATGGGCTTGCACTTTTTTTTTTTTGCACATAGACATAAATCTGTGTCGTGTCCCCCCCCTTCTTTCTCTTTTTAGCTTAAAAATACCACAACTGTCAATATGTTTTTCTCTGCCTTTATAGAGGGTACTCACTGAAAGTCTATTCTAAAGCAGTTTTCCAAGACCTTAATTGAAGGTCTGAATATACAGCAAAAACATGTTCTAATGTGGTTTTGCTGTGTTGTAAGTAAATACTTTAAAGTGTTAAAAGTCTGAATGAAAATAGGAAATGTCTTTGCTTGTTTTCTCTTACCTATCAATTTAACAAATAAAATTACCTAGAAAATGGACGCTTTCCGAACTGGACTGAACAGGAATTGGGCTAGAAATAATATAGTCTTTAAGTTGTTAGTATATCCTAGAAAAGAAAAAGAATGTATGTACCGTATTTTTTTTTTTTAGGTCATCTTTTAAAGCTATTAAGCTAAATTGTGTCCCTGCTCTATCCTTGCTGAACATTCAGTGGCTTTAGATAATGAAGAATGAGAATTTAGGACGTTTTTGTGTATTTTGTTGTTATTCTGAATTCAAGCTATTGTAGAAGCTTTAATGAAAGAACATGTCTATAATTTTGTGTCACTGCTGAATTCATCTGGCAATAGTATATTTGAGAAAGCATGAAGGAGGGTTTGTCATGCAGAATCCAACAATATAGTACTTTGTCTGTCTTAACAAAACCCTTCTGTCTGTGTATTTGGATCTTGCAGACAATGGCCTTCAGACACAAAAACACAAGACGAATTGAAGGTCTTGATAGCAACGTATGGTATGTAAAAGGAAAATATCTGCAAATTTTAGAAAATACCTTTGGCTGATATATTTTCTTTCCAAATTGATAATTATTGCAAATAAGAAGGTACATAGCATTTGCTATCTGCTGAAATATATTTGACACCTGCTTAGAAGCAATGAACCAAATTCTGTTAAAGGTGTGAATTAATTCTTATTCTTGAGCTTTAAATATTAGGCTTGGGATTCTCTTCATCTAGTAAATCATATAAGACAAGTATAACTCTTGGGCATGGTAGTATAGCAGACTTTGAAATTCAAATGTTAATTTTGTTGAGTAATGTATTTCAATTACACTTGATTTGTGTTTACCAAGTGAGTCAGATTTCTTTTTAAAGCCATTATACTTGTCTTTATAATTTAGCTCATTATTTTTAATATACTTTTTTTCTAGTTATTAAATTGGTCTCAAAGCAATATTGCCATCACTGTAAATATGGGAATTGGTTAGTTGGTGAAAACACTATTTTGGGCGTACATTAGTTGTATGTATATATGTGTGTATATATACACACAAGGTGTTCTGGTCATCCAGCCTCAAATTAATTTTTAGCAATTTCTATTAATTTTTTACAGAACTGTGATGCTATGTGTTTTTTTTTGTTTAGGGTTTTTTTTTTGTTTGTTTTGGTTTTTATTTTTAAATCTTGTTAATATTTGGGTAATGAGAAAAGAGTAAAATGCAAAGCTCGCCTGTGAAGGGAGGAAAAAAATAATCCTTAAGAATCCTAATGTTTGTACCTGGTAGGCTACTAGGGACAGTTAATGAACAGCCTGAAACAGTCTGTTGCCTAAAATCACCAAAAAAAAAAAAATTGTAGCACTCTGCGGTGACTGGATAGTTTAAATAATGCCTTCACTTGATAGAGTCTAGCCTTTAAATGATTTAATGTGCCTGTTCTAATTAGGTCTACTTCATTTTGCAAAGAGGGTAGTGTTCCATTTCTGCCCATATCCAGAGTTACTGTGTGTTTGTGTGTGTGCACATCTGAGCACAGTTCTGCTGGCAGAAAAGTTATTCTGTGGATGCAGAAAGTCAACGTTTTATTGGGTTCCCTCTGATTCCTGTGGTTACTTACCATTGTCCCAGCATCCATCGCTCCATGTGAGCATTCTACTTAAACCTGTTTCCACGGCTGTGAATTTGGCAAAGTGAAAGACTTGTTTTGTCTTTTAATGCTAATGAAGGAAAAGATAACTTTATCTGGTATGTTAACTTTAAAATGTTTTTTCCATTTAGGGTTGAATTTACAAAGGTGGCAGCAGATCCCTCAATTGTTAATCTTGGGCAAGGCCTTCCTGATATATCCCCTCCCAGCTATGTTAAAGACGAGCTGGCAAAGGCAGCAGCAGTTGACAGACTGAACCAGTACACACGAGGCTTTGTAAGTACTGTGGAACTTGAGGACCTAAGTTCAGTAGAGAACTGAGGAAAAAAAAACCTGACAGGTTAAAAACACAGGGAAAAAAAATTGACTTTGCTTTAAATTAGTTTTATCTGTGGTCATACTGTTATGACCCAAATTAAGTTGATGTAGTGGCCTTATCTGTTACTAATGAATATCCTCTGTGTAGGCTTCTTCAAGGCAGAATCCTTCAGCAAGAGCAAAATGGTAGAGCACATGGGATACATTCTTTGAAGAGTCAACTCAGTTTAAAGAGTGTAAACTGTACATTTACCTCAGATTTTGGTCAGTGTAAACATGAATCAGATAGAATAATGGTAGAATGATAAATAAATACTGGATACCAGTTGAGACAGAGCCTCTAGGATCAAGAAAAGATTCACCCGTGCCATTTAGTAGATTTCAGTGGAGATCAGGAATTGATGAAAACAGTAAGTTTTTTTGCCCAGAAAATAGTCACTGCCTGTTCTGTAAGTTGGCTTGTAGAGTTTACGTCTTGAGGTGGGTGTGAGTGTGTGGCATTTATCATTGTCCAAGGCACGATATTGAAGTGGACTATTGCTGTTTTAGTATGACCACTTCCTTGTTTGGTTTGTCTGTCTTCTATTTTGTGGTAAAGATAAACCATGTTTCCTAACTGAGAATCATGTGTCAGGATTGCTACAAGACCCTAAGGAGTCTGTCTTATATTTTTCTAGATGACCATGTTATGCAACAGTGATAGAAAAACATTGTATAGACTGGTAAGCCAGCAATTGCTTTGGTAGTTGTGGCATCATTGTGTATGTATTCCAACATAACTTTTTGCCTATTCTTTGAGAACCTGGATGCATTAGAACTGACGGAGGGCAGCAGCTCCCTAAAGGACAAGCTATCACAGCGAGCAGGGCGCAGGCCTCACCAGCCAGGGCCCAGTCCCACAGTAGCTGAGCAAGGCAGGCCCAGAGATGGTGGCTGAGGTCAACCCAGATCACCAGGCAAGCTTGTGGTGGTGGGGTGGGCCTGAGGGCAAGCCAGGAAGTCAATTCACAGGTCAGGGCCGGCAATGCTATAACCCAGTGATCACTGGGCAGCTCCACGGAGACAAGGCAGGTCTAAGGTCAAACCACAGAATCAGTCTACAGGTATGGGCCAGGTTCTGCAGGGTCTATGGCCAGGTACAGGCATGGCTGTAACTGAATTGAAGACCAGCAACCCTACTGCATAGCATTTAAATGGGGCCCCTGGACCAGGGGCACAGCTCTGCATAGAGGCCCCATGTGAGGCTGGTCAGGGCCATTAAGCCTGTTAGGGCACTGAGGGCCCTGACAGAAAGCAAAAATATAATTCCCAGTGAATGTAGTCTCATTACCATCCCTCTTTGGGTAATTTTGTTTGATCACCTTTAGCTGTGTGCAAAAAGTCTCTGCAAGTACGAGAGGGGTATGTATTATATATATATATAAAACTCTCTCTGTCTAAACTTGAAAGTATAAAGCACTTATTTAGTGTTGGGCACACAAAAGGTGGCTTTTGTGAACTTCTGGGCTAAGCATTAGTGTGTTCATCATCCATAGTAAAGTATCTGAAAAGTCTTTGCTCACCAGGCAGGCAAGGTTTTGGAGGAGCCTTGGCACAGTGGGGAAGGTTACAGAGGGAATGGACTACAGTCAACCTTCTGGCAAATATTCACAGACTGATTCTCTAAACCAATTTGCAAATCAAGCATAAATATAATTTTCCCAGTGCATGCAAGTATTCAATATTTACTTCTGTCACTTTTTTCTTTATTTCCAAGTAGTTTGATAATTCCAGTGGTAACTATGAATGTTTGCTGATACAGTATACTGTAGTGAGTAATTCATGAGGAATTTTTACTAATATTGCCATCTTCAGCCTTTGCACTTCCTCTACAAACTTCTGCACTTCTAAGGTTTTTGAGCACAAGTATTTGTGGTAGCAAATGTGTGAGGGATGAGTATGAATGATGCACATCCATCTGGTAATTGAGACATTGTCTCAGCTCTCTGCAGTGCTTGGACATCTCATTGACTGTAGGGCTGTGGCCCTGTAGTGGGACCTAACGTGACTTGGGCGGTGCAGCATTCCTGTGTAGCTGACACACTCATGACAAGAAATGGTTGTCATCTGAATCAACAATGACTTGTAGGCCTTAATTTATGGTAATGTTTTTGTTTACAGAAGGGTTCATGATTTTATGCCTTGTGTGTAGAGGTACAATATTCACTATTATGGAGAAGGATTTTTGTTACATTCTCAGGGACCTGTTTTCTGTTTCTACCGACTACCCAAAATGAAAAAGGATTTTCACAGCAGGAAACCTGTAGTCTTCCTGAGTAAACAGAATTGTGCTGCCTTATTTCCATATTGTATATGATCTTTGTTGCATGGTTATTTTCTTGTTCTTTGCACATTTTGAGAAGAGTACATTGACTGCCATGTCCCTGTAGGAGACACAAATGGTGAACGGTGCTCTGAGATTTGAGATATGACTATATAATCATCATTCTGATCACAAGTGCTGTTTATCATCAGTATATAAACAGAATAAAAAGATTCCCCTTGCACCGAGTAATTTTTAGTTGTAAGATAAGGAAGGAAACAGAAGGAGCTTCAGATGGAAATATGGGCAGGTGGGAAAGAGACTCTAAAGGAGGTGAGGATGAATTGTTGTCAAGAGTGTTGCCTTCTCTCCTCCCGTCTCTTGTCCTGGCTCTCCTATAGGCTACCTGAGATGTGATAATAAGATAGAAATAAAAAAGCATCAGATACACAAAAAGAATTTCCTAATAGACATAAATAAATTGAAACCACTTTTCTTCCCTAATGTGTAAAAACTTTAAACCATGCTACCTGTTAACAGCCATTAACACCGAGGGCTCATCTTGCATTTTTCTATTTCAAAATGTATTATTTTGATATATGTGGAAAAAAACCCAAACGTAGGCTTTGTACGTTGTCAGGAACACACCAATCAGTTGCATTTGTGTGCTTTGAACAGGGACATCCATCACTGGTGAAAGCCTTGTCTCAAGTGTACGAGAGAGTTTGTGGAAGAAAGATTGATCCTCTCACAGATATTCTGGTGACCGTGGGAGCTTATGGATCTCTCTTTAGTACAATACAGGCATTAATTGAAGAGGGAGACGAAGTAAGTTTTTATTTGAAATATTCATGTATACTCACTGAAATGAGAATTTGGCTGTTTTTTATTTGTCCATTTTTCAATATAAGTTAATGTTGGTGCTTCTTTCTGATCTCCTTTAATTTGGTTTGTTACAGTTCCACATTTGACTTACAGTTTCAGAAGCTGTGATCAGGAGACTATCCTTTGGATGGCTTCCTATCATTCCCCAACTTACAGACCCCTTTCTTTCATACTTATGGTACCTGTAGCAGTTTCTTTATCACTATTACTGTTAGGTGACACAATACATACTGATTTCTTACTTGAGAAAACTTGTGGACTGTTGTCTGCAGCAGAAGACTAAGGGTGGTGCAAAGTATTGTTGGTGTTTGAATAACCATTGTGTATCAAGTTCTGTTTTGGACCATTGCGTGGTAGCAGAAAAGTCCTTTAAAGAAAGGGTTGTTAGATTACTGTACTAGCTGTGGTGGCTCATCCCTTCACTACTGATGCTTTTTGACAAGGGTACTGAAAGTCATTTGGGGGAGATATTTGTATCTGTAGTGGACAAGAACTTTTTGTGTTGTCATGCATTTTGCTTTCAGTGTTTTGTTGGTTTTGCTTGCATAATGTATTCTCATCTGTATCTTTTCTTCCTTTTCTGTTGCTCTGATATTCACTTCTCTTTTTTTGGTAACAGTTTTTGGCTATTAGCCTTTGGGTTTTGTGGTTTTTTCCCCTACTATCTAGCCTCTACGCAATTTTCCTTGAAATTGTCCTCTTTTTCAATCTGAACATTTTCTTCTGATAAAATTTGAGGACTTAAGCTGTTCTTCTGAGGTTTCTAGATACTTGGAAATCCTGGAATTTCATGGACAGAGTTAGGGCAGCTGTGCTGTGGTTCAACAATTTGCTGTTGCTATCTCCCATCTTTGCTTTGCACCTTCAAATCTGCATGCAGGACCCAAACATTCCTAATATTATATCTGAATAGTTGTAATATGTAGCTATAGAAGAACAGCCTGTGTGTGTTGTCAAAAATGAGTAGCACGTATCATACTTAGACCGAGGGCATTGATATATGATGTTTAAAAGGAGGAATATTCTGCAGTGTTAGATCAGAATCAAGTGCCAGAAACATTATCAAGTTATACCACCACAGTAAATCTGGAAATATGACGGTGTCATGCACAGTAAATTCTGTTTCTGATACTGATGATTTTAATTTCAGGTAATAATAATAGAGCCATTTTATGACTGTTATGAACCAATGGTAAAGATGGCAGGTGCAAAACCTGTTTTTATCCCACTGAGATACGTGAGTAGCTTTTAAAAATTATTTATCATATAAAGTTTCTCATCCATACTCAATACAATTTGATGAGCACCACCTAGGCGATGTTTTGTGTAGTTTTTCATAATATCAAATTACATAAAAATGAGATAGATTGCTATAGTGTAAGTGTGAGACAATAATAATCCAAAGCAGATAGAATACTCTATTAGTGTTGAAAAGGGGGCATAGTGTTTCTCATTTACTTTAATTTGTGCATTCTGAAAGCTGATCAAAATTCCTTTTTTGGATGTCATCAGAAAATGTTTTCAGTGCAAATAAGAGAAGGATCACATATCAGTGCAATTTCTGTATCATCTGGTTTTCAGAAGATTCGGTTTTTGATCCCTTCAGCAACTCCTACAATGACAGAATGTAATTTCTTTTCCAAAATCTGGTTACTAAATAAGGAACGGTCATGCAGGAGACATATTTACTATACATACTAGAATTACTGTTTCCTTTATTGGTAAAACTGAGTAATTTTGGTATGGGTTAATTTTCAAATTGGTACTGCTGGCATTATGCTGGCAGCTTGCAAGGATTGCTCTCGATGCAAAAAATTGATTGTGTTACCGTTGCCTTGTCTGATTGGCAGCCTTGCATGGGGAGGGCTGAGGGGCTCTTCACGTATGACTGTTGCATGAGCACCATGAAATCAGAACAACACAGAGTGACAAAACCTCCAGGACTGCAGTGGGAGTAGGTGAAGATTGTTTCTCTGGGTGCCCTCCTTCTAGGGACGTTTTGAGTGACCAGGTTCCTGCAAGTATTTTCTGTTTCGCACCCTTGTTTTTGGTCTGACCTTCTCCCAGTAATGTGCAGGTATCAGAAAGTTAGTGTGGCCATGCTCTTTGTTCTCTGCAGCAACTGGCCCAAACTTCTGTTGTCCTTGTGTAATACCACAGCAACTTCAGAGCTCAGTGGTGCAGATTTTTAACTGTTTGACCATTTTCATGTGGACCAGGAGGAGGAAAAGACCTTGAATCTCTCCAGTGGTGATCAGTCTTTCCAGCCAAGCATGCACACACTTGTTCTAGTGTCTGGGAAGGCCATAAACTCTCCTGTCATGTGACTGGGCTTCCTGCATTACACACTGTTACAGTCAGCATGTGTGTAAACAGATCCTGGAAACCAGTTCCTGGGGAGGCTTTAAGACAGACAGTGGCCAGGAGAGGACGGCAACTGTCATAATAATTACTCTACTCTTAGCCTCTCTGCCTGTTCCTAGAAGCGCCTTCACAGCAGGACAGATTGGATAAGTTGTGAAATACGGTTATGAAAGTGTCTGAGTGGTAAACTGGGGATCTCTCTTTAAGCTGTAACATGTTGTATTCAAGTAATGCACAAATTTATTGTTTGGTTGTTTTTTTTTAGAAAAATTATGGTAACTCT
>NW_010525812.1:0-12355 GCF_000687285.1 Phaethon lepturus | reverse complement strand
GCTGAACTTGCAGATAAATTTAATTCCAAAACAAAAGCAATTATTCTTAATACTCCGCACAACCCTATAGGCAAGGTAAGAGTCCTGCTTTAACACTACTGTAATTTCAGGCTGTGCCTTAAATGCTGTGACTAATGTGTTATCCCTTACTTTCTTGTATCCCAGGTGTTTACCAGAGAAGAGCTCCAGGTAATAGCTGACCTCTGTATTAAACATGATACCCTGTGCATCAGTGACGAGGTGTATGAATGGCTGGTGTACAAAGGAAATAAACACATTAAAATAGGTACTGATTTTTTGTGACATCTTAGAAGTGATTGTGGAATGATGTTGTAAATGTGCCTCTCGGAGACAGTGGTTGCTGGAAGGAGCCCAAACTCCAAGCTTTGACTGTTTTACAATGTTTAGACTCTAAGAGGAGAGCCCCTCCCCTTTCTGAAAAAGTATTTTAAAATACAATTTCCAAGTAGAATTTACAAAAGCTCTGAAGTGACTTTGGAGCAGATGCCCATAGAAACCAAGGGGACTGATGCTCAGAAATAAGTTATGATCATCTGAATATCCCATCCCTATTCAGTTACGTCGTTGGCCATGACATGCTATTTGTGTATATATATTGGACTGTGCTTTGCTGAAGAACTGATAGAAGAAACAGGGATTAAAACTTCCTTCTCAAAACATTGTAGAGATAATCAATAAGGGAATGCATAATGAGGAGCACAATTATTTTTGCTCCATTACTTATAAAAAGGAAAAAAAAGTATAAAGGTTAGTATGGAGATAGTGCATGAACACCATCCCTCCAAAGTGCAGACACGCTGTTAAATAATGGACATTGAATTCAGTGAAGTCACTGCATGGGTAGTGTGAAAGCATGCTGAAGTCTTCAGGCAGTATTGCTACAGGGGTAAAGCACCATTGCAAGAACAAACCAGAAAACCGAATATGATGTTACATCCCTGTCCCTCTTGTTTTACTTCTTGATCCAAGTTTCACTGAAGTTAGTGGAATTGCTCCCACTGTCTCAGAACAAGTGAATCTAGTGCAGGTTACTGAACTCCTTCCCCAATCCTATAATGCTACAGCTAAGCATTTGTGTGAAAGTTTCTAGTGTGGTGGCCTTGGTTTGGATCTGCTGATGTATTATCAGTGGGCTGAAGTCCAAAACTTCCTTCTTATATGTACAGATGTTTTGTTTCTGATGGGGGCATCTTGCATGAATGATCTGTTGTGATGTACTTACTGTCATAATGAACGCACATTTCAGTTGTGTGCAACAGAGACATCTAGTTGAGGTTAAACAATGAAATCAAGAGACATAAATATAACTTAGACATGAAAAAGCTAGCTTTTTTCCTGGCTTTACCACTGGCTGAATGCTGAATAACTTTGCTTCTATGCTTCAATTCCGTATCTGTAGAACGGCAATAAAAGAAGCTTTCCATTAGTGGGGGCTACATCACTGTAAAAACTGAATCTTACAAATAATAAAAAGGAAATTATATCTAAATGACCTTGCAATACTTATTAGCTCAGCTGCATAGCTGCTGATCATACAGCTGCAGTATGTTTAATTGTATTGGCCATGCATAGGCTATGAGTCTGTTTTGAAAGTGGCCTAATTTCATGGCTGTTGTGCCTTGATAGTGATACCTTCTCAAAGACCTTCAGACATGGTAGAAAGGGAACATTTTGGGTACATTCATGTGATAGTAATCTGAGTCAGTGTATCCTAACAAATTACCAGAGTAACTGATCATGTGTGGCTTATCATGTAAAATGAGTTAAATTAAAGCTTTCTTCATGGGCTTAGCAGGTGGTTCATGCAAATAGCCATCCTTGGAACCAAAATCTCTGTGGGTAGTGTAAGGTAATCCATTCTCCTTTGCAACGGCAGCAGGTCTGAACACTCATGTTGTCAGTTACACTTTGTCTTAGTGGACAGGTGGTGAATTCTTAAGACACAGTAACTCTATTGTTCATTAGTATCAGTATTGTAATTTTAATCCTTCAAATCAAAATGTTTCCAATTGAACAAACGGCCTTTTCTAGTTCAGCATAAAATGTAAAAATACCATGTAATGATAATGCATATTAAAGCCTGGACAGTTAGTCAGCTAGGTTTACATACATATTCTCTGGCAGATCCCATGATATAATCTTTAACTTTAGTGTTAAAATGACTATAGAACCTTCAGGGTAACACTGTAAACAATAACATTATTTCAATAAAATAAACAAGATCTGCTCTTTTTACCTTAAGTTTCTTAGATTTTTTTTTTAAGTCTACAAAAGATAATACAAGAAAAAACGAATGTGTTATTTCATTGTTTAAAAACTCATGTGTTTCCGTATTAACCACTAGATATTCCATCAAATGCAGTGACACTTTTTTGTGAGATGCAAAATGGATATTGCATCGATTTACAGTGTCTGATGGTGGTTCCTTAATACAATTTAACATGGGTCGCTAGCCACAGATCATGAAGTTAATACAGTCTTTGTGCTGTCACTGAAGCAGTTTTCTGTAGTATAAAGCACTTCATGTTTCTCATCATTATCTGACTTCCGTAAAACCGTGGACTTCCTCTAAGTAATGATTGGAGTTGCACTGGCAGATTTAGAGATTGTGTCTCATAACCGAGGATTCTGAACAAGCCTCTCGAGCTGAGTGCCAACCCAGGTAACAGGCTTATTATATGTGTTAGGTTGCACTTTGTTAGTTTTTAAATTTTAGTCAGATTTGGTTATGGTGTCATATAATTATGTTGCCACATGGCACGGAAGAATTTCCCTCTCTATTTAAAACTTGCTGCTTGGAGCTGCTTCTTCCCTGTGCCCTTTTGCTGCTGCTATTCTTTGAAATGCTGTTACATTTGTCTCCAAGGTTGAATTCCTATGACTATCTGGGAAAACAGTCTTGCTAGAGGGCATTAGCTTTGAAATTCAATGCTTTTTGCGGTCTGTGAGAGCTAGTTCGGTAGCTTTTAGGAAGTGATCTATACTCTTGACCTAGCTAGAAGATACATCTCTTCAAACTGCTTTTTTGTTTTCAAGGTCACAGAGCAGTTGAGTGAATATGGGTGGGCTAATAGGAATATGAGTTTCTTTCCTGCTGTTTTGTTTCTCTTCTTGGCAAGTGTGCTCAAAAAAATACAATACATGTTTTCAAGTAACTGGAAAGACTTATACCATGTCTAATGCAGATAACTGCTGCAAAAACTTCCTTATGAAATTCAGTGGTTTTATTTGGAAAATCTTTGTTCGTTGGTCTCCCTAGAGAGGGGATTTAACAACTGACAGATTCATTGGTAGCGGTTCTAGTGCACAAATGAGGTGGGGCTGGATGGTGTTGACCACTGCAATTGCAGCATTGTTATGACCTTGTCTAACTTTGTGTCTCAGACTTCAGTGTGTCTCGATTTATCTGTTTTTGTTGAAAATGAATTAAGTTAAAGAGTCCAAATGGAGCTCCCCTGAAGCACGGTACAGAAAAAATTTGCACGCTACAGGAAGACCCCTTTTCTCTGTCATCTCCTTGGAAAGGAAACAGGGGATTTTGGTCTCCTACCAGATACAGAGACCGAGATAGGCCTCCATGTGTCCCTTAATACTTGCAGACATCCTTAGCTAGCGGCTGTTGTCAGCCAGTCCCAGGCCTGTTCAAATTATATAACAAAACAGAATTTATTTATGCACTCTGCTAGTTTTCTGATTCTGATGGTGGTTGGTTCTGGGTTACAAGTCTCAGTAATTCTTTTCTTTTTCTGATGTCTGAGACAGCCAGTGACACTGAGCTGGACAATTCTATTAAAATGGCTTGCAGTGCCTGAGTTAATGTTGGATATGGTACTATTATCAGGCATCAGAAATAATGCTGTCTTGACATGAACGGGTAGCCACTTCTTAGATCGTATCTTTCTTATGAATAATTACGCATTTTAACTGAGGATAATTAACATGTAGTTTTCACAAACTGTGCCTCATTTTCTGACTCTTCTTTCTTCTTCCATTAATCTTTACCTTCTCTTCATGGCAAAAAGCATCGAGCCATATATCCTTTCTCATTTGTTACAACTGCAGTAATTTTAGAGTATTCTCATTGCTTGCTTAATATGCTGCAATGGTATATCAACATATAGCTCTGAGCTAGGGGCAGTACAATTTTTCTAACTACATGGAATATGTGAGTGCACCTGTACCCAATTAATTTTATTTTATATACAGCTACGTTGCCAGGTATGTGGGAAAGAACAATAACTATAGGAAGTGCTGGAAAAACATATAGTGTAACTGGCTGGAAGGTAAGAAGAATCAATATAAAAGAGTTCAGTTATATAAATAACAGAATGCATTTATTACACTAAAAAAGTCTCCATTTTTATGGCTTGTCTTTTGAAAACTTCAGGTAAATCTGTGTGTCTCCAGAACATGAAGACAGCATTCAGTTGGAGCAATTACCTATCCTGAACACCCATGTTTTAATTCTTGTCTCTCAATTAATAAGCTCTTGTGAGAAAACGATACTAAAAAAACCCAATACTGTATGATTTGTTCAAAACCAGTCAAGATTCTTGGAGAAAACATGGATATTATCATATTTTAACTTTCCAGTTTTGTGGTGGTATTTACAGAGTGTGATAATGGTATGTTTTAGAATGGCTTAGATTTTTGTAAAATATTTAATGATAATATTTTGCTTGACTTTAAAATACATATCAGAAAGTAAACAAAAATATTTAACCATTTGGCAACTAAAGTCTTTTTTCTTCATCACCTGTGTTCAAACTGAACCCTGACATATATGATTCAGTAGTGAGCTTTAGTTTTATGCTCAAACCACCTCTGACACAGGAGCTTATGAGATGTAAAGATTCTAAAACAATTATGAATAACATTGCTAATAAATGCTCAGTTTGATTTCTAACCCTTGTCATATGAAGAGTTAAAAGTTTGCTCAGTACGCTATGAGAGGTGGGGATAAGTGTAACTATAACTGTTGTCTCAAATCTAGAGTTTTTTTACGGCATCATTCAGCAAACTTTGTGTAAACCAGCTCGTTTCTTAATTCTTTATCAAAACCTGTTCTTAAAATAGAAAAACGTGACACATTGGCTAATTTTAATTCTTTGTTAAATTTTAGTAACACCACTGCTGTAAGTATAACATACACATGTTTTCTTCCCTTAGCTTGGCTGGTCTATTGGCCCTCAGAACCTGATTAAGCATTTGCAAGTTGTTCACCAAAATACTCTGTATACTTGCCCAACTCCATTACAGGTAGGTACAGATGGGGCAGAGGAGGATATTTTCTAGTGTAGCGAACCTGTAGGCCTGACTATAATAAAACAATAATCAAAACAATGAATTTTTAGTTGTGAAAATATGTATTCTGAGGTGCAAGAAGAGGAGACAGATTTGATCAGCTTCCCAGACATTTAAAAAAAAATTTAAAAAAATCACAGCCTTACAGATTCTTCTTTCACCTACAAACTGCTGCTTCTTGCATAAAACATGACAATCTTAGTGGCTTCCTAGCAAATACAAATACAAGTTGTTGCAACAAGGTCTTGTTTTACTGAGCATTATCTGTCTACTAGTTTCTAGTATTCTATGATACATTATTATCAATAATTTAAACTTATCTTCAATTCAGATTGTAAACCCTTACGTCAAGGACTGTGACTTGGGAATATGATTAGTGCCTAGCAAATGATTGGGTGCTTTGGATGTTGCTGCAGCACAAAGTAAGAAACAAATGACATGCTTGGACGTAGCTTCTGGAATTTTTGTGTGTGCTGATTTGCTTAATAAGGGCCAGAATTGAAGAAAAATCCATGTGATTTCAGTAGGAAGTATGTGAGTGGCTGTGAGTTTACTGAATGTCCATGAGTACTTTGAACATTGGTTATGTTTCCAGGAGGCTTTGGCACAAGCATTTTGGCTAGACTATAAACGCATGGATGACCCAGACTGCTATTTTTACTCACTATCTCGAGAGCTGGAAAGCAAGCGTGATCGGATGGCTCAGCTGCTTCAAGAAGCTGGACTAAAGCCTGTCATTCCAGATGGAGGATACTTTATGATTGTTGATGTTTCTACATTAAGTTAGTATAAAGTTTATTAAAAAGGTTGTGGAAAGCAAATATTACAGTTAATCTGAAAATGCAGCTTTCATTTTAAACTATATTCTCATTTCATGTTTGCATTACATTGTCAGAAGTACTAACTGGGATTGAAATTTTCTGTTTGACCTTAGCCTGGGAGGTAGATTTGTAAGCTTCAGCAAAGCCTTTGTTTGTGATCCTAACTACTGTCTGTGTTTTGCAAAGCCTTGGCAAGGTTTTAGGGAGGATAAAGGAGGCAGATAAAAACTTCTGTTTTGAAAAAGGTCTACGATTATGAAAAAGTTTGAGAGCTAAGCACCTGGCTTAATATCCTGAGTTTGTAGCATTTGTACTTTTCCCTGATTTGTTTGTTTTTCTTAATCTGAAGTCATACCCTGAAGGCTCTTTGAGGCATTCTGATTTCTAAACACTGTTAAAATGCTACCAAAATTTACAAAACCTTTTGGAAATTCAGGTTGTGGTAACTTTGGAGGAAGAATTCCCACAGGGGAACATTTTCTAGTTCCACATTTTTCACTAACTGGTCCTAATGGCACTTGTCATTCACACAGAAGTGTTTAAACACAGCTGCACCTCACAGTGCTACCATGTATCAGAAAGTTTTAGACACCCCAGTTTCACAGATGAGAAAGCTGCAGTTGCAGCGATTATTGCTGTTCATGCAATAAATACACTCTTCAGTACCCTCTGCATTCCTGATCCCTTAATTAACCCAGGCTTGAGGACTTCTTGGAGTGCTGCATGGCTTTCTTCCAAGCAACATGTCTGAATTTGCTTTGAATGGAAAGCAAGCGCTCAGGTCAGAATGGGAAGGTTCAGTCTGTTAGCCTATTTTAATTGTTATACTATATTTTAAAATTATATTTTACAATAAAAGCATACATCTTTTTCTTAAGTATTAACTATAATAAAGTGCTGTTAATGAATGCCTTCCCAATGGAGCCTAGGAAACCTTATGTGTTTGTTTTAAATTTAATTTTTTTAGATGTGGATCTCTCTGATGTACATGAGAAACAACCTTATGATTATAAATTTGTCAAATGGATGATAACATCTAAGGTAAGGTGTCTTAGTCATACTCTAGTTCTAGAAATGCTTTTCTATTGAAAGCAAGAGCAGTGCAACCATACTTACTAAATAATGTAGTAGAGACATTCCATTCAAAATATTATTTGGTGTTTATAGTAACTGCTGATAATGATGTGACTAAAATATTCATAAATATGCTGAAAATGTACCCTGTAGATTTGTGTTACGTTTTTTCAGCCTGCTTAAATACTGTTTGTACAGAAGTATCTTTGCCTAAGATACTTAACAAAAGTTTTGCCTAAGCAAAGTAATTTGATTTTAGTTAAGCCTAGCTAGTGCATAGAAAACTGAACCTTGTCTTTCCCTCACATGTTGGGAGAGAGAGTTATTGAAATGGAATAGTAAAATCATCATGCTTAAAACAGATTTGTGTATACACATATAAAATAAGCAAATAATATTTCTGTTTTATGTTTTAGAAGCTGTCAGCAATTCCTCTTTCAGCATTCTGTGGTCCTGAGACAAAAAGGCAGTTTGAAAAATATATACGTTTTTGCTTCATTAAGGTAAATTTGTGTCCTGAGAAGACTTAAGACTCCTAAAAATCAATGCAGTACAGAAATCTGCAAGAGGCTGATTGTTACATTTTTCGCAGGATCTCCCGAGTTGGATGGTTTTAGGAACGGAAAGTTAGCTTGATGTAAAATTCAGCACAGAGTGGCTGTAACTGTCTTTTTGCTGAGGGACTTTAGACCATAAGTATGGGTGGCATGGCTAAGAAGGGCAGCTGGCAGAAAACAAATGGGTGGGTAGGCCTTTTTTAGCTTACTGTATTGATTTTTAAAATCATTCTTGACCATTCTGCTTGTCTACTTTGTTCTTTTGATGAGCTATAAAGACTATGATGCAAACTGAGCCTGTAACAGCCAGGCTGGAACTTGCTGGTTGTAAATGTGGCTTGCCCAGGATGAACAGCACTAATCATGTCAAGTTAAAGCCTGCGTGTATGACTCACCAGGATGTAGCCAAGCCACACAACTGGCCAGTGGGTAGATTACCCATATTTAGAGGGATTATGTTTAAGTAGTTCACTGCATAACTTGGTTGCACGGAGTTAAAAATCCCAACTGTACACATGAAGATTAGGAGACTATGCTAGCATGTCTCCACTATAGGGCTGCCAAGTACATCACTGCATAAACGCCAGGCACTTCTGTAAGTATTGCTTTCATTAAATGTGATAGAATGAGTGCTGAGAATATGTTACCTTTAAAAGATACCTAATAAATACTTGCAAGGAATCAGCATTGAATTCTTTGTGTAGTCTAGATTTGTAGCTATAACTGTTAATGAAAAACTGACTGACAGATACTTAAAGGATGTGAGTGAAACTGCCAGATATTGATTTGGGATGATACAATCATGACTGCTGCTCTCTTTTGAAGAACTCCATACTTGCAGTAATAGTGATGTTCCTTGTTTTGCAGAAAGACAGCACACTAGATGCAGCTGAAGTGATCCTGAAGAACTGGAATAAACAGACAGCCTGATGTTTTTTTAACTCTTCTATCTGGTACAATTATCTAATAGTAGGGTTTTTTATTGCAAATTTAAGAACAAATTACTTAGTACAGAATTAATATGACATTTTAAATAACTGCTGAGGAGTTAAAACAATGATTTACTGAAATATGTGTAATGCAACTCTGAGGTTATTTTCAGTCTTTTCAAAATAATTTACTTTTTTCCTAAATGAAAAATCTATGGGATTCACTTCTTTTACTGAAAGATAAAAATTTGTAGGGCTCTGTGTAAAATAAATAGATGATATAGATATTTTAAAACTTGCAAGAAAAAAGTGGGAGGTGTTTTTAGTATGAGATAATATAGGAACTAGGTGAGACTTAAACATCATGGTTTGTGAAACCAAATAGCCTGCAGTGGAGGAAAATTAAGATATGCCTCGTATTACATAATTGCAGTAACTTTCACATACATACCTACCTACCCCGTCCATGCACAAATTGCATCAGTTAAATAAAGTGATTGAGTTGAATCAATACAGTGTTTATACTATAGGCAAGATTGAAAAGTGCTAAGTTGCATAATTACTATTTAATTTTCCCACAGTAGTTGTGTGCTGTTCTGAAAGTATTCAGTCCTCTATAAAATAATAAAAGTGGCATCACGAATAGGCATTTTATTTACTCATGTCTACCTATTTATTTATTTATTACCTGTTTGATTCTACAAAGCAAAACAGAATACTTTGCTTTAGAGGCTCCTTCACAGCCAGATGTACAGTGACGTAATTAATCCTGACATCCTTTTTCTTATCACATTCACAACATTGATAACTTCACACCAAACTTATTTCAGACACTTTAGAGGTAAGGGGAGCATGGAGGTGGCCTAATTCTGTGCTATGGAGCTCAACTAACTTTGTTTCAAGTTCAGTTGGTAAAGAACTGTCTCCAAAGAGATCAACATAGAGAATTCCTTTCTAGTTGCCTCCTATTTAAGTTCTCTCTGTGATTTCCTCATCTGTGGATGGGTTTCCCACTAGCAGAAGCAATCCAGGTAGGTAACCTTTTAAGGCTGGGTGTTATGTTCTCCATGTTGTAGAAACCAAAGGTCTTACGGTGGAAAGCCTGAATAAATTCAGTAACTAGTTTTGCAAATATTTTACTCATTCTGTGATCACACAGCTGGAATCTTAACTGAATTCCATCAGACTGTGACCACAGCCAGGGCCTAAAAAACTGTGGAAACTGGACTGTGAGAACAGCTGCTAGGCTTTTTCATTAGTACTTCTTAGTCTTGGGCTTTTGGGGGTCCAGTAGCTGGGACTTCAGCAGTCTTTGTAGCTGCCCTGCACTGCCATTCCCTGAATCTCATCAGAAGATGGTTGGCAGGTATTTTTAAGGTGGTGTATAGTCTTTGTGTAGAAAAATCCATTTAGTAATTAAAATTACTTAACTGAAATTTCAACATTAATTTTATGCGGAACTTCCTACATCAAATTCCAGGAGAAACTATTTTTTTAAGACACTAAATTTCTGTGAAATCTACATTCTATTTTACAAGGAGTTTAAAATCTGTTTATGTAAGTTGCACTGGGGAGCTGTGCCATTGCAGGAACAAAGAGGGCAGTGCAATAGTCTGTTGAGCTGCATGATATTTTGGGAAAGGAAAATGTAAAATAGTCTGCTGCTTTAATTGAAAAGTAAATTTTGAAAAGTAAATTTTTATAACATTAAGCAAATTTTTCTAGCATACATATGGGGTAAAGACATAGGCATCTATGAAATGCTTGTATGATTATGTGAATCAAAATTTTCTAATTTCTTAAGCCTCTGAAATGATACAAAATAGTAAAATGGTTGAATTATGGTTTCTTGTCCTTGAAACAGGTGCTTCTCAATGCAATTAAACCTTATGCAAGTAATACTGTTTTCATCATGGTTATATATAAAAAGTTTTAAAGATCATTGCATCATACTTCTCCTGAAGAAAACAGCTACAGCGCACAGTTCTCAAGTATTTTTTAAAATCCTATTTCTACACTCTAGGATTTCCCTGAGATACCTGGGTTGTTAGTATGTGAGCACATACATAATTGGGTTATGTGGCCTCACAACAGTAGTAAGGTATTAAGGGTTCTTCCACTGACGTCTCCTGACAATGTTTTCATGCTCACTGCTTCTAAAAGACTTGATGTAACACGCTTACATTATTCTCATTGGCAAATGGGACACCCTGTGTAAAATCAGTCTAGAATATGTGTGAAAGAAAAACGATAGGGCTGAAGAGGAAATTAAGAAAACTATAACAAAATAATTTTTCCATTGTTTTGTTTGTTTCAAATATCTCATTACTATGCTAATAATTTGCCTGCTAAAGCACCAAATTTGAGTTGGGACACACAGGTGTCCAATGTTTAAAGGTAGCTTTGCATTGTGTATAGGTGCAGAGCCTCAGTCGTGTACTGGTTTTGGCCTGAATAGAGTTAATTTTCTTCATAGTAGCTAGTATGGGGCTGTGTTTTGGATTTGTGCTGAGAACAGTGTTGAGAACACACGTGTTAGTTACTGCTGAGCAGTGCTTACACAGCATCAAGGCCTTTTCTCTGCCACTCAGACTGCCCTGCCAGCGAATAGATTGGAGGTGCACAGAAAGTAGGGAGGGGACAGAGCTGGAACAGCTGACCCCAACTGACCAAAGGGGTATTCCAGGCCGTATGATGTTACACTCAGCAGTGAAACTGGGGGGGGAAGTTGACAGGGGTCTGCTGCTCAGGGACTGCTGGGCATCGGTTGGTTGGTGCTGAGCAATTGTTTTTGTTTGCATCACTTGTTTTTCTTGGGTTTTGTCTTCCTTTCCCCCCTTTTTTTTTTCTTTTCCATAGATCTATAGTAGTAGTAGTAGTAGTATTATTTCTTTAATTATTAAACTGTTTTTATCTCAACCCACAAGTTTCTTTCTCACTTTTTACCCTTCCAATTCTCCCCCATCCCACCCAGCAGGGGAGAGTGAGTGAGCGGCTGTGTAGTGCTTAGTTGCTGTCTGCGGTTAAACCACAACCCTCGTGTTATAATACTTGGAATGGTCCCTTCCACTTTTCTTGCAGTGGTTCAGAGTTCCAAGTTTTTATATATACAAGATCACTCGGTTGATACTGATGTACAGGCGTTTCCAAGGCAAGTGACCTAGTCAGCACAATATATCTCTGAAGTGCTCCAAGGACTTTTCCTGAAGAAATTAGATACACTGTCAAATCATTTTCCCCAGCTAACTTCATCTCCCCTGGGATTAAAGGAGTCTGATACGGTTTACCATACAGGACTCCATATGGACTTATACCATCTCTTGATCTTGGTTGAATCCTGATTCTCAAGAGAGCTAATGGTAAAGCCTGTGGCCATTTTAAAGATGTTTCCTGGCAAATCTTACTTATTTGTCTTTTTAATGTTTGATTCATTCTCTCAATTTTTCCACTCGATTGTGGTCTCCAGGGGGTATGTAGGTCCAATTGTATGCCCAAAATTTTACTGATTTGTTGAACTAGTTCTGCCACAAAATGTGGTCCTCTATCAGAGGACATTCCCATTGGCACTCCAAATCTTGGTATTATTTCCCTTCAGTAATATCTTAACTGCTTCTCTAGCTTTGTTGGTGAGGCAAGGGAAAGCCTCTGG
>NW_010525811.1:0-7522 GCF_000687285.1 Phaethon lepturus | reverse complement strand
GGCCGGACACCGCGCTCAAAACCAGCCTCATCAACCGATGGCCCTGCGCCGCCCTGACGGAGCAGACGGCTAGGACGTTACTGTGCACGGGCTATGGGCGGGGAAGGGGAGGAAGATGTTGAGATGAGTGCTCGGGGCCAGGTTTGACAGCAGTACCTCTCCCCAGGAGCACCCCGCTCATTTTGTGGCAGGGGGGGGCCCAGAGGGCCGCACGTTTTTTTTAGGGTGGACCCCAGAGGACTCATCGCCCCCAAGGAACATTTACTGCCATGAATATCCGACTTCCCCGAGCACTATGGCACAGAATAAGGGTGCCAGAGCCTGCTGTCCTGGTGGAGCAAAGGGTCGGCCGAGCACCTTAGTGAGGACACAAGGTCCAGCTCCAACCCCTTCCCTTGCCAGCTGCTGCACGAGGAGAGCGAAGAGAACAAGCCACGGGGCGTTATGGATACACAACACTCCCCAGGCACGGAAATACGTACTGGAAAGTCCATCCCCAGCCCGTGGGGGACACGCGATCCCACCTCCTGCCCTGCTCCTAACACGGCAGTGGGCTTTGGGGCCAGTCCAGAGACCAGAGCCTCCTTGCAGAGGGAGGCTCTGTGCCTCCAGAAGCTCCTGGGGTGCTACCCTGGGGACATCTGGGTATGCTGACCCGTATCTAACGCCACTTCCGTGGAGTAAGGTGCCAGTCAGAGCTCTCTGAAGGGAGCCGGCTCTGGCTGGAGCATGCAAAAACATCTGCCGTCTCCACCGGGCCACAAACAGAAAAGTCAGCCTTCAGGCCGGGATTTGGTTGCTCCCCTCCATCACTGGCTTCAGAGAGCTGCTGGGAACCCAGCTCCGCAGCAGCCCAGGCCAGGGGCCCGAGACAGCAGCGTTAACTCGGAGGCAGGCGAGGAAGCGCCTGGGAGGATCAAAGGGACACGGCAGGAGCGCAGCATGCCAGACGGCTCTCGCCACTCTGGTTTCGCTACGGCACGTATCACGCGGCGAGCAGCACTGCCTGCCCGCAGCCGGCGTCCCACGCACGCCTCGCACCCCAGCACGACAGAGGCGAACGGTGCCCTCGCTGGCTTTTTCCGTGCCTTTGCCACGGCGGTAAGCAGCGGCCTGCTTATCGCCAGTGCCAAAAATTAGCCATGTACCTCCCCAGGGTGAACTCAACCAGCAGACACCTCCAGGGAATCGCTGCAACAAACCTCGAGCCAAACAAAAAACAAACCTTCAACAACCGGGGCACATTTTGGCATCCCTAGGTACAGCTGCCATTGCACAGCCCAGGCAACCTCTCGGGGTGGCAGCGCTGCCTCGCAACAAGCGGGTATTTGGGGATCCATCACTGTCACCGACAGCTGAGCTCCTGCTTACACCACCAAGGGTAAACCCAGACCCTCTCTAATGACTTTGGATTCACATCCTATTCCCACAGATGGAAGATTTTATTCCCAAATGCACAGAGACCCACACGGCAGCAGCTTGAGTGATTACGGTCTCCGCTCTGCGGAGCTGCTATCCTTTGCGGGGAGGCAGAAACACCGTTTTACCTAAAGGGGAGGGTGACAGCATATGGTAAGCGTAGGTTACACTCAGCCCCAGGAGCGATGCTGTAGCTCTCACCCAGCTCACGCCGCCTCCAAATTGCATTCCAGTTCCATAACATCCCACCAGAGAAGCAGTAGAATTTTTGCTGGGGTGGGAGAATGGGAGAAAACCTCTAGACGCAATTAATTTGCCTCCAAATTCGTGCTAGTTGAAATAATCTCTTGGTAAACACAAAACACCATTGGGATAACAGCTGAGAAGAGGCTTATATTAAACCAGCATCTTCAGACGAAAATATCACTCATCTAAAAGGCATCACCATTCATTCATGCTCAATAAAACACAAAATGGTTACAGATAGAACTGATGGAAAATGAGAGAGAGAAATGGAAGTAAAGGTAAAGCTGCCAGGCAAGAAGCAGCACAAGAAGGAAAAAAAAAAACCCCAAACCAAAACCAACAACGTGAAGAGGTTGATTTAGCATTCTGCTTTAGGAGAAATTTCAAAAGCAGGTTTTAATATCTGATAAAACTTCCCTGCTGGTTGCCATGCTGCCTGACGGAAGCACAGGAGGGGACTAACAGCCCTGGTGTACGACACGATAACACATTTTAAGCCACGTAGCTTTACTTGGACTTGCTACTTTTAAGGACGTTTTATGGTTCAGTGCTGTCCCTCGGTGTCTTATCGACAACCCTTGAGCACGCACAAGCTCTCATCTACCCACCAGGCCGGTAGTTTCCCCTGAGGCTGAGTTTTTCCAGCCTGCAGATTGCCACAGTTGAGTATTAGCACTTGGCTGCATTGCTGCAGGGAACTGCAAGGGGCTGAGTGCCGGACCGCCGGGGCTGGCGGCTCTGGTCTGCTTGCCTGAAATCTGGCTCCTTTGGGGCTCTCCGGTGCCTATCCTGCTAGAACGGGGCCCCTTCAAAGCCCCCCATAGTGCAAACCCTCCATCCGACCGGCTGGATGCTGCTGACTTGGCATTAATGAGAGACATGGGGACTCAGTTGCCAAGACAGTTCTGCTTTATAGATGATCTCCCGATCTAATAAAGAGGCAAAACATTATCTGTCTTTTCTCCTCTTATTTCCCAAGGAACAGTAAGGCTGGAAACATCTTTCTGCTTCGCTAATAAAACTCTGACAACCCACTTCCCTGACCGCCCCTGAGCAAGGGCCCTTTTCCCAACGAGAAGCCCGGGATGAGCAGGGGAAGGAGCGGTGCGATCTGTATTCACAGCCTGTCCCAGCTCAGGTGGCAGCGTGAAACGTCGGAGTCACACTTGGATGCCGGCTGCAAAAATACTGCCCTTCGCCGGGTGCCCAGGGATTGCTCCGGCCAGTCAATGCATGCAGAAGGCTTTACTGGACACAGCACAGCAAAAGACCCACTGCCAAGATTTAAAAGCTATCTGGTCACTCCAGGAAAAAAAAATAAAGGCAACTAAAAAAATAAGGCAACTAAGATGGGGTTTGTTGGCTGGTTTGGGTCCTATTTTGTTTGATTTCATTTTTTTTTTCGCAGTGGTCTGGTACCAGCTTGTATTTCCTGGCAGCCATCCTGCCATTTTCAGTTTGATTTTACTTTAGGGGAAGAGACAAAAACCAGGCAAAATCGGCCATGGGATGGACAGGTCTACCTGCACATCCCTCTACGACCGCAGGTGTCGGCACAGCCTGTGGCTGCACTGCCACGCTGGTGCTGCTGCCAGCGCAAACTGCTCTGGTTACCAGACAGACTGCATGACAGCTCTTTCGACCCGTACCTCTGCATTTCCAGGGTTGCCAAACTGGTACATGTGGATGGGCAAAACTGTTAAGACTACAGAGCAGGCTGTAGATACCTGGAAGCAGAAGATGACAGCAAGTTTTCCAAAAAGCATATGGTCATCGGTGCAACAAATAAACCCAAGAGGGATCAGTAATTCCCACACTATATTTCCAGCTGGAAGGAGGAAGAATCAGCACAAAACAGGCTGTCTGCAAGCAGTAATCTTTCTCATGGTCTTCCCTGTGATGCTGCCCAATGCAGAGTAATACTTTATCAAACAATCCCTCCCCACGTGGGAGACAAGCCCAGCAGGATGAGCAAGAAGAGGCACAAACCCACTGACTCACGTCACAGCTCTGGGGCTGCACTGAGAAAGGACAGGGTTGGCCAAGGCAGATAATTACCACAAAGCCCTAATTAGGAGGATGAAGAGGAAGAATATGGAAGAGGGAAAAAATATCCAAAGCAATATGGCTTAACCACCCTGGAGGAGCCTTCCCTGATGGTTTGCTACTGCCTCCATCCACACACGGGTATCTTTTAAGACTGTCTCTAAATGCAGGAAACCTCTCCTGGCCACAAGCAGAGGGTCATAAGGGGGAAGAAAGCTACTGAGGAGGAGGGCAGGAAACTTTTCTTTTAAAAAAAAATCACATAAATCAAGCCAGTGAAAAGACTTCATGCCCCAGAAACCCAAGGCCAAGTTACTCATACATTCAATCATAAACTCCAGGAAGGAGAGGTCTTTCCTTTCTTGCTGCAAAAGGCCTTTTTTATGTCAGGAATGGTTTTAATTAGCGTGCCCAAAGTTTGCAAGCAGCTCTGGGAGCTGAGAAGCCTGCCCCGTTAACGGTCACAGGGAAAGCCGAGTGCCCCAGCGGGATCCGTCCCGGCTCCTGGGGACAGCTCATGCCCCTGGCTACAAACTGGAGAGCGGGCAGGAAAATGGAGCATGGGGTAGGTGTCCACATCACGGGAGATGGTCAGGTTTCCAAAGGCCCTCACCATTTCTTGGCAGCCCCAGGCTCCGCAGCAAGCTCCAGGTATGGCTCTGAGCAACACCAGCCCTTTCCTCCCCCTCTCTGAAGGGTTTGCAGAGGTCGGCACAAAGACTCTAACCGGCATTTCACCCAGCACTGCTTCAGGCTAGAGCTTTCCGCACGTGCCTGAACTTTGCTAAGAGCTCCAGAAGCAAATACCCGATTACTGGTCCAACAGGTCACACCTCACCTGCCGAAAGGTGCAAGCCATTTGCAGGGCACGCACGTGACACTCACGCATTTTGAACTTGGCCTGGACCACAAGTTTGCTCAGATCTTGACTTGGCACATAGCAAACAAGTGGGGAAAAGCTCCTTTTGGAGGTAATATTACCCTTTCCCTATACTCCTTTAGCCCAACCGATGATAATAAATGCTCATTAAAGCAGAGCCTTGTTTAGAAGAGCACACACCAGCTCTCTATACATTAAAATAGCAACGTGACCTCGATAAAGTATAAAACAATTAACTTACTAATTAGTCAACAAATAGCTGTTTCACCCAAGTAGATACTAAGTTGTTAGGAAATCTATTAGCATTTCCACTGTAATTTCATGCTTTGCTGATGATGAATAAAACAAGGTTGAATGGGACCTATTCACATCCAGCGCACAATACCCAGTAGCTGTAAGATAGCTAGTGGGAAACTTCCTCAAAAGAGCCAAATACCGGGACCGCAACCACCGGTTGGACAGTGGCACCGATGCCACAGCAGCACCGAAACCCAGCAAGGACGGTGTGTGTGGCCAGAAGAAAAAGCAAGGGCTGAGAAGCTGACAGGGAGGAAGCAAGATCTGCCTGCATTTCCCATCCAACATGTAGGACAAGTTCATGCATGCAAGTGGATCGGGCCAAAAAAATTCCAACATTTTGCTTAAATTGATTGTTTTAAATTCTCCCAGCCAGCTCCACCATGGGCAATGGAGATCTTACCAGAAAAGACAGGTTTTTGACACATCTCCATGTGCCCTTGTGCTGTGGTCAACAAGCAAGGCCATCAAAAGCCACCAACCTACATGCATCCCCTCTCCACTCCCTTCCAGAGAAACCAAGCACCCCTCAAGTACAAGCCAAAGATCAGCAGGCTGCATGAAACCCCTGATTTAAGGCATGCTGCTACCAGCCCTTCCACTTCTTGTGGGCAAGTGTTAATGTGAGTGTGCTGGCCCCAAGGATGAAGATTGGGGTCTCCCAGGTGACAGCCATTTATGAGATCCTCTTCCCATGTCAGGACGTGCTCCTTGGTTGCATTCTGAAGACATGGGAGATCTGAGTGTCTTCCAGCCCTGCCTGCCTTCTCGCCTGCCCTGACTGTGAAACCCCAGTGTGCAGGCCAGGTGGGACCCCATCATGGGAAGGGACAAGCCAGCTCAAAAGGTAGGTCTACACACACGTCCGAAGACATTCAAAGGCAGTCATGATAATACCTAAGGCCAGAAAGAAGGTCCAAAGCGCATAAGCCGCTGTTCAACAAGAAGTGCCAGGACTTCCTTACGTCTGTGGTCTCTTTCATGCCTACATATGAAAACCACCTAGAAAATGAGTGTGAAATTTGGGTCCAATACAGTGAATCAACAACAGGTCTGTCCGCCGGGGACCATTCAGCATGCACACTGGTTTCACCGCGGCTTGCTGGTCATGCCTACATATGAAAACCACCTAGAAAATGAGTGTGAAATTTGGGTCCAATACAGTGAATCAACAGGTCTGTCCGCCGGGGTACATTCAGCATGCACACTGGTTTCACCGCCGCTTGCTGGGAGAGGAAGGAGGCTGTAGACTCAAGCTGTCCCATTCACACCGAAGCACTGGGGTTATAGAGCCCCGTGGTACGGCCCTTGCAGGGCATGAAACGAATCGTGATGTTTGGATCAGTGAAATATTCTGCAACCATACACAGGTCTCCCCATCCAGGCAAGCGCTGCTGCTTGGTTGCGTTTAACTGGCACTTTATCCACATCCCGCGTAGCATCACCTTGCGATTCTCTTCTCAGAGACCTTGCAGCACATCACACCCAGCCAGAAACAGGGCAACGCATCCAGCTGCTTCCAGAGCGCCTGATTCCACCTGCATAACATACATCCGTGAAACACAGCCCTTGCCTTCCTTTCACCCTAACGTACGCCAGCTTCGGAAAAAATTTGCATGTTAGAACAATTAGACGTGAAACATTACATGCCTTATCTCAGTGATACTACATAATTGGATTTATGGCATATACAGATAATGAAAGCCAGAGCTTCCAGCAGCCAGAAATATAAATCATACACTGCATTTTCTGCACTTAAAGTTAGGAATATTTTAAGAGGCCCCAGCAAATACATTGCTTATATTAAGAAATCGAATCATGTTATTAGGCCCTCCATTTAACTAATAAAATCTTTAAAAAGCTCATAAACTTGTTACTTTATTAGTTCAGACTTATTATATGTATTTGAAGCAATACTCAGAGGTATTGTTAAGCTACTGCAGGCAAGGGTTACAGGTCTTCCGTATTTTCCTTTTGGTAGTACCAGATGTGTTGGAGGCGGTGGCTGTGCCGGGGGCTTGCGGGGAAGCTCAGTGCTCAGAGCAAGCCCAAGCAAAATTTGTGCGTTGCTGTTCACCGGAGACCTCCGGCACATTTAGTGCACAGGCAGCTTTGGTTTTCCGCGGATAACTCCTGCCCACCCCTCCAACCCATCCTCTCCCAGGAGGAAGGGCCGCCTGAGAGCCGTCTCTGCAAACGCAGCTGTAATCCTGCTCCAGGGGTAACGATGCCTGGACTTCTTGCGCTAATTAACCCAAACGAGTCCCTGCTCTGCATCACCGGAGCACCCACGGAGAGCACGCGGGACCCTAGTGCGACTCGCGTATCAGGGAAGTGTTTACAGAGCTGCTCTCGCAGCAATTCATCTCCATCGTCCTCTCGGATCCAGAATGTTTATGCAAATAGCTTAATGTCTTAATTTACATAATTGATGAATATGCATTGTCGCACCCGCAGAAGTGACAGCAAACATCCTAATTACCAGCACACAAGCCTGGTCGGGCGGCAGGATGGAAGGAGCCTGCGAAGCAGAGCTGTGCCATGTTTCTGCTGGCTTCAGCGCGCTTACGCCGAACGCCGCTCCACGCGCTGCCCGGCTGCTCCCGGAGCTGCTGCCCCTCTTGGCCCGTCGCC
>NW_010525810.1:18833-36063 GCF_000687285.1 Phaethon lepturus | reverse complement strand
TGCCGCGGCGGGCAGGGAAGGTGCCATGGCCCCAGGCCTCGTCCCCTGGGTGCCTTCCACCGGGCAGGCCGCTCTGGGGTCTGCTGCCCCTCTCCCCAGCAGCATGGGGCTGGAGGAGAAACGGGCCTGGGAAGCACAGGATGCCTCCTGGTGAAGGCAGCTGGAGTCGTGGTGCCTTTTCACTTTAAACACCTCGAGCTGCTCCAAGGGAGCCTCAAAAGAGCATTGTGCCAAGCTGCAAAATGACAAAGTGGAAGCAAAGCAATGAGCATGGCTGTTCTGGGGGCACACAGCCTTACCCATAACCCATCAAATGCCCACCTTGTCCCTGCTCTTAGTCATCAGCTACTTGCATGTACCTCCCAAGGTTCATTTTACATTATATTGCCCTAAATATTTCAGAAAACAGGCTGTTGTTGTCCTATGTCATTTAAGATCTCCCTCTGGTCCTTTCCCTCACAGAAGCAACTCCCATTTTCGGCGTACACATCACTTTCCAAACTTCACTGCCATTTCCACCCAAGTATTCACAAACTTCACCTGGGAAATTGGAGGTGAAAGCCTAACTGCTATGTTCAGAAAAGTAGCACCACATCCTAATACTCCCCAACATGTTTGTGTATTAGAATTACTTTGTAAACAGGTCCATTTTATACATTTATACATTCATAGCAGCCAGGCAATTAATTGCAGACAGCAGGTTTTGCAATTAAATAGTGATTTGTAGGTATTTAGCTTCAAGTCTTGAGATCACCTGCAGCAGAGCAAGGCATTTATTGTCCTTAAGGAGCAGGCTGTGCCGGGCGATGCCGGGCTGACCCTACGGACCCAAGTCACCCTTTTTCAACCTGTGCGGGCACCCATTATCTGTGAAGACCCATGAGAGTGCAGGTGCTTGTGATAAGGTAGTGCTAATGAGAGCATTTGTATGGCTACTTATTTAATTACAAGCATTGAGTATAAATACCACCTTAGCTGTTTGTAGCAGAGTGTGAACAAAAAAAAGTGTGTGCTTGAGGGGGAAAGTAAAGGAGAAGGAGGGGCTCTTCTCTATGCTATTCAGTCTGTTACTTTAAAAGTTACTGTTCTTTGAGTGTTGTTAACAGTGTTTTGCTGCTTTGAAGAAGAACCTGAAGTTTTGGTGAGTGCTTTTGAGGTTTTCCATGTTGGTTTCATGTGCTGACTTTAGTTGTTCCTCTGTCCAAGATCTTGTGTTCAAGTTCTGTTTTTTCTGTAAGGCTTCTCACTAGTTAAGACACATACCTTGCAGTAGCCTTAGCAGTCTTGCCCATAGGCATCTGGGCTTAAAGTTCCCTGTCTGAACATGTAATGTGACTGCTGAAGGAATGAATTCCCCCTCCTTAACTACAAGGGCATGTTCAGGCAGGTATTGCAGCGCTGGTTACTACAGGAAAGCTTCTGTAAGGTGTGATGTGGTAGCTGAGTGCATCTCTGGGCTCTGTATGTGTCTTTAAGGTATGTTAGTGAAAAGAGGCTGTAGAAAGCAAGCTGCTGCCTTAACATCAGGTTGTGTATCTTACTGTTTCTTGCTCCTCGGTTAAGTGAATGCATCATCTTGGCTGTTTTTTCTCAGGATGTGAGTACATGCACACTGAACAAATGTTTGTTTCTGTGCTTACAACTAAAGACTTGTCTATGTTAGAATGTTTTACTGGTTACGGTGGCAAAACAGTATTAGTGCTAGCTTAAATGTTTGTAGTAGTAGTGTACAGCTGAAGTGTTCTGCAATTTGCTTGGCTTTTGGGAAACACAAATACTTAAATGCCTGTTAGGCGATGCCTCTTTCACCCCAGCACATCTGCTCTTTTATCTAGTAGATCCAAGTCTGTGTATAACAGTGTAATTCAGTTGGGGTATTGATTCATGACAGTGCTCTAGCCTGTAACTTTCCCAGCATCTCCTGATGGTGAAAGATACTAATGTAGATTGTTACTGTTGTGTGATGATAGCCTTTAAATGCATCTGTTTGGAAAAAATTGCATAGACTTCTCTGAGTGATTGTATTCTTGGAAACAAGATTGCCTTTTGGTTCCTGTTAAAATCAATAATGTTACTTGTGAGCTGTGTTCTGTATTGTCTAAAGACCATAACAGAAGGTAGTTGGACTTTTTTTTTTAAAAACCATATTGCAGAGCTGTAGATCAGCAGATGCTGCAGCTGTTTGCCTTGGGGGATGCAATAAGAGCAGTATTCCTATCGGTAATTCTAGCTCAGATGTTTGAACTTAAGCTAGAAATCAGTGTGTGTTGCTGTTGTAACAGAAGGCATTTTTAGACACTAAAGGCATGACACATAATGCAACCCCCAAGCCTGGATAATCTGTTTTGTGCCCTGTCCCACCTTTTGGGTTGTTGATTCCATGGGAAGATCTATTACCAGTGCATAAAAAGTTATGCTTTCTTTTTTTCTGAACAATATACCCTCAATGCAGGATGCACAGGAATGGGATCCAAGTGTATTTAGAGCACAAGCAGTTAAAATGCAAATGGTTTGCTGTGACATTGGGTATTAGTGTGTGTCAACAGTTAGAAGAAACCCACTGTGAACATGAAGGCCCTTTGGAGAACAAGGCTGTGTAACCAGCTAAGACCTTTGCAGGACATCAGGAGAATCTCCCAAGAACACTTAAAGGGTAAAGACTCAAGCAGCTGACAGGGCAGGATGTTATGAAAACACCACAACAGTGTGCAGAGCCTCTTGCTCTGCTGAGCAAACTGTGTGCAAGAGAAAGGGCCTGTAGGTAACTGGGGCCAGGCAGAGGAATCGAGGCCAAAGTAGAATGATTTGTCTTGGAGTGTGTAAAGTAAACAATATATAACCAGGAGGAACCAGATAATTATAAGTAACTGAAGTAACTCTTGCAGGGTAGAACCTTGCAAGGCCACCCGTACTGTAATACCATGTAAGGCTGAGATTGCCAAGGTAACAGTATCGGAAAGGCTGGACTTGGTTATGGATGTAGCAAAACTGAGACCAATGGGGAAGAAGTAATTAGGGGTGGATTGTCTATTTGGGAGGAGACTGGCTGCAGGAAGGGAGGCATGAGCGTGGCAGAAAAATGGATCCTGAAATGAGAAAAACAGAGAATAAGGTGCAAAATGAGATGAAGGAAGGTGAGATCAGCTGACTGCAGGAGACAACAGTGGATGGTAGCAAAGCCTGAGGGCCCAAACCCCCTGGGATGCTGGATTCAACAAGTCCAACTTGTGCAACAAGTCCTTGGACAACTTGTTGGGCTCTCAATGAGGTCTATGTTGGGAAGACTTGGTATGGGAGGGCAGAGCAAAGAGGGGTAGACCTGCATCCTAGTACTTAGTAGTGTTGGAGGGAAGGGTGACACACCTGTAATTCAATAGTAGTCATGTGGAGTTCTTAAGACTTGATTAGTAGCTTCACAGTTGTGTGCAAAATAGTATAAATAACCATGAGATACTAGTAGTGTGTTAATGAGGTTATCAATCATTCAGTTGACCTATTGGTGTGATTGATTGGTAAAAGTTACTCTTCAGTTGTTTGTCTCAACTGAAGGATAACAGCTGAGCAGAGGTGACCGCATGGGACTCATCCAGGATCTCCTAATTTGGAAGCCTGAGCAACTGGTACTGACATCTTCTCTTTGAAGAAAAGAATGTGTGGATGGAAATGATGGATATCAGATGAACTCTTGAGTGAGAGGACAAGGGTGTCTCTTTGTGCAGGCTGTGTTTGAACACGGAGGGGATCATTGGGACTGTAAACACTATGAAGTGCAGATTGAAATATGCTTGATTGGAGAAAAAGGTGGTGTCTAGATACAGAGCTGTGTCTGGGAAAGGGTTTAGATGAGAAAAAAGTGGCAGATTCTGGTAGGGCAGACTGAGATCCTGAGACATGGGGCACAGAGATTTGAACCTCAGGTGAGGAAGACATCTGATGCAAAGGGTGGCTGCAGTGCTTACTATGAAGATGAGACTGGTGGTGGTGGGAGCTTTAATAACACTTAAGTTAGGCTCTACCAAAAGGAGGACATGTCAAGAAAGGAGAAAGTTTGGAGGCAAAAGAAGAGGTGTGGTGTCTGTGTCCAAAATTGAGACTTCAGTGCAGTAGACCTTTCTACCCAGGGAGAGGCTGGAGGCGAGATGGTGGCAGGATCGCCTTGCCTGCTGATGCAGTGGCCCTGCAGTAATGCTTGTCCTGTTTTTTTTCTTGGCAGTGCAGCTGTTTCAAACCTGCTGTATTATCTAGCAACTGCAGTGGGAGTAGGAGGAATGGCTGCTCCAAACTTCTCTTCATCGGCAGCAAGTTGCTTTTTGACTGCTATTTGAGCAGAGTTATGCAAGGGGGTGGTTTTTAGATCATCAGAGTCAAGTAAAGACTTGTTCTGAGATGACTAGGGCTTTTCCTGGTGTTTTGACCTCGTACAGAGTCTGGGCTTTGCACAGACCTCAGAAATAAATGCCAGACCCGTACTAGATTTCAGAGCTTTCTGGGAATGCTGCTTTGAATAGCTGAAATGCATCTCCTCCCCCTTTGAAGGGCCTGTGTAAGGAGTGACTGACTGTAACAAGCATTAACTGCTATTTCTGTGCTTACCAGTGCCAGCTGGAGCTCTTTGTGGTGCAGTAGTAACAGCAGAGTTCAGAGGGAACAGGGTGAGGACTGGGGTTGTCTGGCTTCAGAATGAAACACTTCCCCTTAGTGGAGCTGGAGAGATTGTTCCTGGTGAAGAGCTGGGAGTGGTTCTGAGCCCACCTCTTGGAGGGGAGCATCAAGTGCTTTGCATGAATGTCCTCTTGGCTGGGTGGCAGCTTGCTCATGTCAGGAGAGGGAGTTTGTGTGTCTGAGGTCCTCCAGGCTTTGTGCCCAAAAGGGGCTCTGGAGTCAGCTGTGGTCACAGTATCTTTTCAGTTGGCTTGGGCAGCTGTAAGAATTTGGATGGTGAAGTAGTTTCCTGATGGAAATGTCCCTCCTGTGGTGTGTGGGGAGGCAGGGTCAGATCTCCAGCATTGCTGGGGGAATTACTCAGACAGGGTGAGTGGTGTGAGGAGGAGGAAGGGATGAGGGTGCTCACAGATCTTCATCCGGTGCTAGTTGTACCACTCTGTGCCAGAAGAGCAACCATGCTTCTTTCTGGCTGAAGAGCCTTGTGGACTAGCATTCTTTGCACTTACAAAGCCTACAGACCAGTGCCCTGTAATCAGGGCTGCTTCATGCTCAGAAAGCTAAATTTTTGTTAGACGGGTTCAGAGATGAGCAGGTGAAGGAATTGGTGCTGTCTGGAAACCGGGGCTGCTCATCCTGCTGCCGGTGTGAAGGTGTCACCCCGCAGCCACTGCTCCTGTCCAGCTCCGCACCCCAGGGACCAGCGGGGAGGGGTGGCCATCTCCACCTGTCTGCTGCCCCGTGCTGCTGCTTTCTTTGATCTTGCCAAAATAGCTCCTTTTTGTACATTTGTGCTAAACTGTCTGGATTGGGGGGGGTTCTCCTGTTTCTACTAATGTGTCACACTTCTAATCTCTCTCAACCCCTTTTCACCTTGTAGCTTTACTGCTCTTTGGGGGATCATTAGGCTTTCATTCAAAGTACCTGCTCTTCTCTGCAAAGACTTTTTTGGTTTTTTTTCTCATGAGCTGTTTTCAAGCTGCTTTCAGGATCAGTTATCTTCCTTTACATGTTGCTACTAGACAGCATAAGGCAGTGTGGCAAATAGCCTCACCGCTTTTCTGAGACGTGGAGGCTGTGTGTTCTCCTGCCTCACCAAACTTTCGGTCCAGAAATATCCAAGAGGGTTGGTGTAAGGAGACACTGGTGTGCTGCCCAGCGCCTGGTACGCAGTGCCAGCAATGCCTGCCGGAAGCACGTTATTTTTCCGTGTGCAGTTCATCTTCTGTAAAGCCACAGTGCACGTAGACCTGGGACCGTGGTGGCCCTCGGGGTGGAGGTGTGAAGCAGAGAGCTCCTCCCGAGCTGGCCTGCTCTGCCGCGTGAGCGTGGGAGCCCGCAGGCTGCTGCCTTCGCCCAGGCTGTGCTCTGCGAAGCTTCATCTAGCCCACCACGCAGCGTCTTTCTCCTTCTCTACATGCTGTGAGAGCTTGTCTCTTCCAAGAAGTCAGCCCTCTCCTGAGGTTGTAGTGGGCTTTGCCTGGCAAATGGGAGGCAAGACCTGTTCCCTGCCGCCCTGGATAGTACTAGGCATGATGTAGTAACCTCTTGTGGAAGCATTTATTGCTCCTTGGAGTGTTTTGCTGGGACAGTGTGGGTTTGTTTTTCTCTTGGCGAGTGCAGCAAAAACCTGTGGTGCTGTTTTTACCTTGTGGGGGATGACAAAATCCGAAAGTGCTTCCATGATTAAGCAGCACTGGTGTGGGAATCTGCTCCCCTGGCCTGAAAATACCCAGTTTGTAACAAGTTATTGAACTTTCCTTGAGTTTGTGTGTTGCTGTCAGGCATGTCTGGCCGAGCAAAAGGGTCCCCTTTAGATAGGCAGCCAGGTGCCTCTGTCCTAAGGAGCTGTACTGGTGACGGAGGATCAAAGCTATTGTGTTGTGCTGCATGGCTTGCTGTGCCCCTTTCCCACCTCCCCAAGAAGTACTTGGGAGTTTTCTCCTGGGTGAGTTTTTCTTAGAAGACCTCAAACAGTGCATAATCTTATGTTGGTGATAGGGGGGATGGAAGTGACAAAGAAACATAAAAAACCTCTTTGTTGTGATCTTCTCACATGTGCTATCTCCAGCTGCTAGGATGCTGGATAATTGTTCTGGACTTGGACACCAGAGCTTTGGAAGACAAACCTTAGCTTGTTGAGTATGCTCAGTTTTAACCTCTGCCTTCCAGAGCAGTCCTTGAAGTTTTGGGTTTTTTCCAAGGGAGGCCTTTGCCAAGGCTTTGTCAGATGGCAACAATTTTGCAGAGTCTGCTTAAAATGGGGAGACTAACTGGAAATAACTTGTGACTTCTTCATCCCTTTGGTTAGGGGAAAATGTTGCTTTTGCAGTATTCATTCCTGTACCCTTGGGAGTTGCTACAGAGCAATGGCAACAGATCTGTGGTTTTTGTGGGGTGGGGAGAGGAACAGGGCAGGAAGACAGAAAGAAGAGCCTGAAAGTTTGGGTGCTGGAATGGTTGAAAGGAAAAGGTAACTTAATGGGATTTCCCTGTTCTCTGGTTGGGAGCTGATCACAGGGGGATGGCATGAGGCAAGGATAAGTCTTGGTTGAGACTCAGTAAAATAGATGGCCAGGCCCTCTCCTGTGGGCCAAATATCTCTACAGTTGTGTTGCCTTTCAGTATGCTCCCCAAGGAAGCATCTAAACCTGTTGAAACTGCCAGCCTGACCTGAAGACCCAGCTAACTCTGCTGCTTCAGGTGGACAGAAGACTTAGTGACCTGCTTTGAACTGTTGGTCTTGGTGAAACCAGTATGTCCAGACATGTGAGATACTCATATGAAGTTTCACAAGTTAGATACTGTGGCATGCCTTATATGTTGGTCTGTGCCCATGCTACAGTCAGGCTCACTTTAATCTCTCTCCTAGAGAATGTGCAGTCTGGCATGGACTTGGAATATTTACACTTTCCTCTGCTTTCTGCAGTTCAGTGTTTTTTGTGCTCCACGACTACCTAACAGAAAGCTCCCCAAATTCAAAGCTAGATTGGGTGGTAGTAAAGCTCTACTGTCCTGAGACATGTCTGGCAAAACCATGCTTTTCTGTAATGCTAGGAAGTAATTTCTGCTGCTTTAGATACTAGAAAACCTTTTCAGCCTTGGGCATTTCTGTATTAGCTAGTGGTGGATTCATCACCTGTAGCAACTGCATAAGAGTGGTGAAACAAAATCTTCTCTGTACTTGAGCTATCAAGTGTACTCTTTGGTTTTATATTGCAAACATTGCTTGGTTGCTCCATAGCAACTCTGTCTAGATCAGCTGGTACTGAAGCATGCCTTGCTCAGCAGATCAAGTATTTTGGGAGCTGTGGTGCCAGTCTCCTCAAGCTGCACCAAAATGAGTGAGGAGGGAGATGCCCTGCCAGATGGCTGGGTGGTGGGTGAGGGAATTGCTGGAGTCAGCTCTGGCAAGAGTCTGAAGTATCATGTTCTCACCAAGTAGAGATGACAATGTCATTTCAGCTGGCTGTGACCTTCTTGGGAGATCTCCTCTTTTTTTTTTGTTCTTGGTTTCTCATTCAGCACCAGCCAAGTGGGGTTGAACCCTTTTCTAGCAAGGTCAAAACTGCTGGAAAGGCTTGAAGGGAGAGCCTGCCTTGCCTCTTGCTGTGGCCTTTCTTACTGAGTTGGTCCTTCATTGCTACCTGCTGGAAACCAGAGCTCCCAGTGCCCTGGCTGGGGAGGCTTGGCTCCCAGGCACAGCATGGTGCCTGCCCATTCACCCTTTCAATCTTTGCCACCAAGGAGCTGGTGTATTGATGGCTGTCAGTGGATCTCGGGACCAGGGAGGGATTTAGCAGAGCTCAGCTCAAGCTTTTAAGGACTGTTTTACCCTTTCCTGCTCAGGACATCCAGGTGCCAGGCAATGGATGTGATGATTATTTCCAAGGCATAGCAGAGCTTGAAATTGGATCAAGGGAAGAAAATGGATGGTAGCCTGAAGAGACAGGTCAACCAGGATCCCCTCTTGCCTTCTGGTTCTAGAATTGCTCCTGAAGAGCTGGAGAAAGAGCTGGAGGCTGTTGGATGTTTACTTCCAAAGCCAGGGCAGCCTCTGGCTGCTGGCACTGGAGAAAAGTAGAAGAGGAAGGGGAGAAGAGGCAGCGGGTTGGACCTCTTCCTCAATGAGTACAACTAGGTAATTGTTGGTGTTTGGGGGTTGGTTTTCTTGAGGATCTGGCTTCTGATGCCCTCCAGCCATCAGATGGCCTAACAAAAGATCAGCCTCCTGGCAAACCTTATTTTCCCTGAAGTACTGCCTGCTCTCACTTCCCAGTGAGCATGGGATGGGATCAGGCAAGCTGGTACTGGTGCTCTAAGTCCTCTCTCCTCCTGTTGTACACATGGATTTGTCATGCTGTAGCTCAGCCCTGCAGGGTCTAGCAAGCTCTACTCCAGCTGTGGTCTCCCAAAACCTGCCTCAAAGCTGAAGCAGCCTGAAGGACAATATGAACAATAGGCACTGGTGTAAGGGGCAGGGGGGAGTGGGTGTGTGGGTGTGTGCAAACCATGCTGTCAGCCCCTGGGAGCACCAGGCTGCAGCTCTGGAGGGGCAGGAGCTTTGTGCCTCCTGCATACCAAAACCTTGTTGCAACACACTTAATGATTAAGAGCAGTGCCATGTCCTGCAAGCCAGGAGCTGGGATTTGTCCCCTTGTGCTTGCAAAGGTAAGCCTGTGTTGGGGCAATCCTGAGAGCTCTGGTGCTCGGGCATGGGGAAGAGCTCTGTCCTGGGGAGCAGGCAGGGACGGGGCAGTGCCAGGCAGCGGTGCAGGGGAGCCCAGGAGAGGCGAAGCCAGCCAGAGCCCCAGCCACCCAGCCAAGGCTTGCCCCGATGGGTTTACAGACTTTCTCTGGGGCTGTGAAGTATTGTCTATGCTGTGTCAGCTGTCAACACCCTCCTCTGGGGAGATGTCTTTCCAGGGAAATGTCTTCACTTCTGTGGTCAGGCATGTGACAATCCTGCCCTGCTTAATCCTCATCTCGGTCCCCTTTTATCTCTTCAGTTTGCTTCCTCTTGTGGGCCATCCTGCCTGGCTGAGCCACCAGCTCGTTCCCCTTTTCCAGTGGAAAATCAAAGCAGTTAGTAGCTGTACTCAGGCTGCCTTGGTGCTAAAACCTGTGTAACTTAGACAGCCTGTCACCCCTTCTTCTGTGGCTGTGGGGAAGACCTGGGAGTACTGATGCTGCCAGACAAAATGCAAGGTGCTACAGCAGATGGCAGATGAGCTATCTGTAGCTGAGCAAGAGCTGGTCATCAGCTAGATGACATAACAGCTTCTCGAGGGCTGGCCCAAACTGGCATGAAGCAGCGCAGTGATCCAGCAGAAGGGATAAGCTGGGCTTGCTTTATTTCACTCAATGGATGCAATAGTTGTGTGCTCTCTGTGCAGACTGCTTTCTCGGAAACACAAAGGGTATGTGGAAATGATCCTGTGGATTTGAATAGGAATGCAGAGCTGAACTTGATTTACAGAGACTCTAAGACTGGTTTTTAAGAGAGCATTTATTCCATTTACCCACCTCATGCTGCCATTAACATACAATGCCCCTCTGGCTTTTTGTGGTGGTTCTGAGCAAGTTAGGCAGAACTATCTCATGGTGTCCTTTCAATAAAGGTCTAACAAAGTGTGCTCAAACAGGGTGCAGTGGAGATCCTTGCTGCTGGAGGCTCAGCTCTAAACCTCTTCAGAGCGGCCAGGCAAACTCGAGAATTAGGAGCCCTCAAGAGGTACCCAGCCCTGTCCTTGCTGGTGAGTGCCTGAGCTATGCTCTGTTGTAAGCTGGGCTAAATACAGGACAAATCATGGTGCCTGCTCTCCTCCCTGACATCTGCTAGTGAGCTGGGGAGGCCTCGGTCGAAGCTGTTTGAGCTTGCTTTATTTTGCTTGAAGTTGTTTGAGCCTTTCTTTGTAAGGGCTTTAATGAAGTAGGTTGAACTTTTTTCTTTCCTCCTATCTGGGGAGGTAAAGGTTATGATGGGCTTTGGCTCCTAGGCTGCAACTCTTGTTTAAGGGTACTGCCTCGTCTTGCATAAATACTCTAGTGCTGTTCCCCTCTGCAGGGGGTAGACTTCCCGCTCTGCACCCACAGCAAAAGCAGGCTTGAGCTAGTGCAGGTTATGAACCTCAAGGGACAGGAACAACTTGTGCTGGTTGGGGGGGAACAACAACCCTTCATTGTGTAGTACCCAGCATTGCTTGTGGCAGGCAGGTTTTTATGGGACTGCCAAATTTCCTGTTAGGCTGGAGGAAAGCACTGAACTGAGGGATGAGTTTCATCTTACCTACTAGGTCAGCACCTGTGTAAGGCAACTCTGTACTTAAGGCTGAAGCAAAAAGAGCCTACAGGATCTGAACTCCATGGGGAGGGGAAAAAAACCCAAACACAAAAACCTTGGTGCCTTTAGTTCTGTGCATGATCTTTTCCTGTCTCTGGTAGCAAACCTTTTAAAACCCCAGTGCTATGTACAGCTTCCCTCCCTGCCCTTGTGGAGAGGATCATGAGTCATGGGAGGACATTGCTTAATGCCCTGGAGGGTACTTGGATGGTCTGGTGAGGGCAGGCTAGGAACAAATTCAGCTGTGGGTCATTGTTGCTTGAGGTAAATGCATACTTAAATGTGAATGATAACTAGTGAGACCAAAACAAGATGCCTTTATGTGAGAACTTGTCAGAGGAAATGTAGATGCACCTGGATTTTTGCTCTAGAAACAAATGGTAGGCATAGTTCTTGTTTGGTTATCAGAATAGAAGCAGGGCTTTGGGAGAGTGGGGAGAGAGTCAAGGAAAGTTGAAGACTTTTGTTTAAGATTTTAAGACCTCCTTGTCTGGGCAGGATGGCAGCTGAAACAATTGCAGCAAGGCTGGGCTGTGTCCTCGGTCTTCTCTGTGCCTGCTTTTCCTTAATTTTGGATTTCTTTAATTTGTGCTTGCCTTCCCCATCTTTTTATGCCTGCTCAAGGGTCCCTAGCTTCTTGCAGTCTGTCTTGCTGCCTCCCAGCAGTGCAGAGCCATGTTGTGAGGATGTGAGGCCACCTTTTCTGCCTACAGTGGTTTGTATGCCAGCTTGTTTCCATCCTTGTGACTCTGAGATCTGGGTGGGTTTAATGAGTCTTGCTGAGCAGCTAAGAGGTAGTTGCTGGCATATGCGGTTCTGCTTGTTCTTTGGCATGTTACTGCCTCTGCAAGCTGCAAATGTGGGGGGCTGCTTTGATTAATTAGTTGGTATCTTACAGTGCTAGCTGTATCTCCTTTTTCAGCCTGGCTCTGGAACATATATAACAGATGTAAATTGTTTCTATTCCCCTCTGGTCCTTACAGCTTTTGAGACTCTGCAACTGCTCTGGAGAAATGTCCTCTGTGTAAGACTCCAGTTCCTGTACCATGTACCAGTCTGGCTTTGTGCCGCAGGAGTATTATCCAGCTGTGATTCCACCTTCTGCCTACGCCTACCCACTGCTGCGGACTGGGAGAGCAGAAGATACAACCAGCTCTGTGATGTTCCCTCCCATCCACATGCACAACTTCTACAGCCGACCCATCGCCTTTGTGGTGGACCAGAACAGCTACCCTGACTATGCAGGAGGTCAAGTGGAGTATCATCATCTCTATAGTGCCTCCAATCCCTACTTCCGTCCATGCTACACTTGGCACTTCCCTCCCATGGTCCCCATCCCTCTCTACAATCCCTATACCAACTACAATCCGTATGCTGCCTATCAGAGGTCAGATCGGTATCGAGACACGTGGCCAGAAGGCTTCACGATGAGAGGGGAGCTTCAATGGGGGAAGCTTGGAAAGGTGTTTGGACCAAGGAAAGACCTCCCAGAATTTGTGAAGGATGATCTCCGGAGGGTTTATGGCACCTACCCACGGACCAATGTCTCCATAACCTACCGGAAAGGGGAGTTCTTGGTCAAGGGAGACCCCAAGGTAGGAGAGCAGGAATATGCAGTGGAAAGAAAAGTCATCCAGCAGACTGTGACCCCCAGTGCCAGTGAGGCAGATGACAGCAGTGAGGACCGGAACCGTAAGAAGAAAAAGAAACTGAGATGTTGATATAGTTGGTCACCTGATGGATGGAGGCTGCAGAGCCCTTGTGAGAGCCAGCTGGCAGCTGTTCTTAGTGCAGCTGCCAAGTACCATGAGCAATGGATGCCACCACTCCCCTTAGCTTTTAACTGTTCCCCATCCTCCACAAGCTCAAGGCAACTTTATCCTGCTTTATGCATGATGCCCATCCTGTGAAGAAACCACATGGCATTTGACTGTCTGTTGGATCAGCTCTCTGGTCCTGGTTTTGAAATGAACATTTGCTTTCCACTGGTTTGCTTGAGTGGTCACAGTCTGGTGGGGGAGTTTCCAGACAGCAGCCCTTGATTAGAAGACAGGTTTCTTCCTACCTTGTCCAAGGCAAGGTCCTGGAAGCTGGCTCCCTTCCTGGCACTCAGTTAAGAAGACCAAAGTGGTATTTCCTCCAGGCTGGGGGCAGTGGGGGTCCCAAAGGAGGGAGGGGCTCTTGAACACTGTAAAAAGCAATTGTCTGCATATCTTGTCACTGCTGTTTATGACCATACCATTGTGCTTATTCACTGTGTGATGCCTGTACACAGCACTTCCCTACATGCTGGTGGAAGATCCTGGTGTCCCCATCCTCTTATGCTTTGTAACCTGGCGCTCTGTTCTCCTGGCCACGTGCCCTTGTTGAAATCACTGCCCTGTTCTGGGTCTGGCTTGTCTCTGGCTGGAGGTGCTGGCTCTCCAGTGAGGTTACTGGGGTTGTCTGAACCACAGCACTTCCACAGCTTGGTCTCTTGGGAGGGTGCACTTCAGAGTTGTGTTGGAAACCTGGAGGGCTGTGAGGGGCTGGGTCTGACTTGCTTGCAAACTTCTATACCTTTTAAAATGGTTATAAATAATAAAAAATCCCAAATGTAAATGCTTATATTTCTGGGTTTTAGCTACCTGACAGCACTCCTGTGAACTACTTACAACCTGATCCGACATCTTTTTACAAAGCTGGGAATGACTTCTGACTCCTTGCTCTTGCCCAGCTGTGGTGGGTGGTTCAGTTCTCTGCTTGGCAGCACCCTGCTTTGCCCCAGTTTGTTGCCTGACAGCTTTCTCTTTGGGGACCAGCAGGGACTTCCTGAGCATACAGGAGAAATAGGGGACCTGTGCTGTCCCCCTGTAGCCTCCCCCTGACATGGCATGTGGGAGACAAGAGCTCCTTAATGCAGGAGGGAACTGGGTGTTCCCCATCTGTGTAGTGAAGGAGAGAGCCTCTGAGGGTGAACTTGGAGACCCTTGGTGGCTCTGAATTTCTATGAAGTCAAAGCAAGTGCTTTTTTTTTTAAATTAATGCAACAATTTCTGTTTGCTTAAGCAATTGCCAGAATGTCTCGGCAACAATCTGGATTTCCCCTTCCCCACTCAGCTTCTTGGAAATGGGTTAACCCTGCTGCCAGATAAAGCTGCAACAAGGCTGAACCAGGAAAAACTGCTGCAGAAACCCCTGACCAAGCTGATACTCTTTGGCTGTGTTGCAAGTGGTTGCAGCAGGACTTGCTGAATGGGTCAGAAAAGGCCTCCACTAGTGACCAGTGGCTCTTGGTTAATCCAGTATAGCAAAAAAGCTGCAATTCCTGTCTGGTTTTTTTCTACTCTTCCTTGGCTAAGCAGGGCATTCTGCCCAGGTAGAGGTGGGTAGTTAATGTCCACTGTCCCAGTCTGCAGCAGCCTTGCTGCAGTGTGGACATTGCGCTCCCTGTGCTTCTGCTGCGGCTTAAGCAGAGAACCCAAAGTTTGTGTGTTGGATCCTTATGCGTGCAGTGCTCGGATGGGGTGCTGGAAGGAGTTTCTTCCCCATCCCCTGTAGCTGGGGCTGTCAGACCTGGATGCTGCCTGCCATGAGAAGGAGCTGGTTTAGGTGAGATCCTGGAGCGGGTGCAAACCAGCTCTTCTAGGCAAGGTGAGGGAGAGTGTGAGGTTTTTCCTTATGGTGATGATCAGATGCTACATAAATTACCAGGACTTTCATAACTTATCCTAAATGCCACTCCTCCAGCCAATAAATTCCTGGTGGCATCTTTGCACAGTGTTGTAGCGGAAAATGTCCCCAAAACTCAAGGTGGGCGACCAAGGTCTCCCAGAGGTATATGATGGATGAGTGGAAAGAGAGGCTGTTGCCTCCACAAAAAACTTTCTCTGAATACCTGTCCCTGCTGGGGACATCTCCAAGACTGGCAAGGAGGGAGTGGGCACAGCCTTTAACTTTACCTGGCCTGTCATGTTTATTGTCTCCAAAGTTTTGTTTGGTCTTTGCTGCCTGGACTCTGAACAGGAGATTGTTGGGCACACCCAGGCTGTTGTTCTGACTGTGTATTTTTAGCAGAGGTTTACAATCGCATGCAGTACATCAGGAGACAGCAATGTATTTATTTTCTCAAGTGCCATTTCACTCCCAAACAGATAAAAACATTTTGTAGTTGGGCTTCTTTTCCCTTGAGGGAAAGCCTGTGATAAATCGTCACTGCCTTGAGCAGCGCTCTCAACACAGGGTTTCTCCTGGTGGCCGTAACTCACCTCCATCCCTACTCTGGTCTTTGTGTGGGAGCAGGTTTGTATGTTCCTTGCAGAAACAGCTCTCAGTTGCTCTCTTTTCTTGAAGGTTTGAGGCTTATTTGCTGCCCAGCTGCAGAACTGAATCCATAGGGCATTTTTGGAGGCTTTAACGCCTATGGAATTCAGTTCTCAGAGCCAAGCAGCCAGTGTGAGTCGGCTTCCCCTGGCTCCAGCTGGCTGTGTCTCCCATCTGCAAGGGGGGAAAAAATAGTGAAGAGCTCATGTCACTGACACAGTGCAGGCACTGAGCTGACACAGATTTTTTTTTTTTTTTCAACTGGAAGCTGCTCTGAGGAGAGGACCCTGGCACCTCTCGCTCTGGCCCCAGAAGAGGCACACGCAACCATGGCTTTCTTTGGAAACTTTGCTGCTATTTTTTTCCACTGCTTCCACGTGTCGTCCTGTTGTTTGGAGCTGCTGCAAAGCTTCAGGTCAGCCCTGAGCTCTCTAAACCTGCTGGAGCTGTAAGAGAAATACCATTTCTTCCAGATGGGGCTGGTATTCGCAGGTGTGTTGGGAAGCCCACCTTCGCGTTTGCCCTATGTGCGGGCAGTAAGGCATCCCTCAGTTTCAACTGTTCTTCTGCGTATGCGTCTGAGAAAGGGGCGCAGGCGTGGCGGGGGGATGTTCAGCGCTGCCGGAGCAGCCCAGCGTTCCCGGGCACCAGCCCTCTGCTCCGCTCGTACCGAAACCAGAATTTGTGGGAATCCCTGGTCCTGGGATGTGCCAGCTGATGGATGGAAATGGTTTGTGCAGCAGGTGGTACCGTGGGTGGACCACGAGGAGCAGGGGAGCCTGCCTGTTTGGGATGGGGAAGGGATGGCGGGTAATTGGGTAATTCTGCAGCTTAAAATGAAGTAGTGAAAGGCCTTTTCCAGGCACCTCAGAGAGCAGATCCAGGGAGGGATCGGTCTTGGTCTGGGGCAAGCTGGGATGTGCTGGTGCATCCCACAACATTCACGTGCCCTTTGCTGCTTGCTACCCCCACCCTCCAGTTTGGGCTGCGAAGCTCAGGCACATGGAGGAGACTTGGGGACGTGGGGACCCCTGCAAGCAGCTGGCAGAGGTGCTGACGCTGCTGGCGGATTTGGGCAGCCTCAGTCCTCAGAAAGAGATGTTCATTTTGAAACCTAGGGACTGAGCCTGGTAGCTGAAAGGCAGGGAGAGGCTTTTTTTTTTTTGGCTTGGCAATAGTTTAACAAAGTTGTGACGACAGTGGCTCAGGGTGGCTTGGGCAGGAGTAACCGCTGGGCGGGGGTTTCAGCCCTTCGCCTGTACACCGGCAGCGCAGGAGGGGAGCCCTCGGGTCTGACGGATCAGCGGGAGGGATGGGAAATGACACACACGCTTTGGAGCACGGGCACAGATTTCAATGGGGAAGCACCAGGCAACTGTTGGCGCAAGGAGCTAACTCCGCAATTGCTCAAGGGCCAGCCCGGGGCTCTATTTTAATCCATCTGTGGGGAATCAGAGTTCAGCTGGGGCAGCGTGAACCCGACGTCCTGCTTGCCGGGTGCCTCTGTGTGGTGACACTCCTGCTCCCAGGAGGTTTTGTCATGTGCCTGCCATGGGACAGGGGGACAGCATGGGGAGCCCAAAGGAGCTCAGCCAGTTCCTGCTGCCCAGGGGACGAGTGTCCCGAAGGAGCCAAGCCCCACTGCAAAAGCCATGGGGTGGGTCTGGAGGGGCGGGAGTGGAAGGAGATGGGGTAAAGCAGAGCCTTACAGCAGGGTCCCCCCACCCTGCCGGGGGTGGTCGGGGTCAAAGAGGCGGCTCAGGGACCTGGCTGTTTTTCAGACTGCTGTGGCATGGCAGAGAGGTTTCAGCAGCCCTGAGCCCCACGAGCTCAGAAAAGTGGGGTGATCTCCCCCCTCCTCCTCTTGCCCTGCAGGCAGGCACCTGCGCGAGGAAGCGGGGCAGGAAGGCAGCCTGCCGGAGG
>NW_010525810.1:16802-18818 GCF_000687285.1 Phaethon lepturus | reverse complement strand
CTGCCAGCCTGCGGTGGCTGGTAGAGATGGGGGGCTTTGGGGCTGCTCCTTGGCCAGCCTGGGCCATGAGGTGGATGCCCTGTGGTCCCTGGCTACTTAAAAACATGGAAAGCCTTTGTGCTGACTTTTTTAGTCTGTAAAACTCCTCTCCAAGGCATTTCCCCAAAACAGGTTGAAGGATTGCTGCTGTTCGAAGTCTGACCACCTTCAGCCCTCGGCCGCTCTGAGCAACCACCGCTTTCAGGAACCAAAAGGTGGAGGGGAGGGAGAAGCCTTCCTCCTCATCTTCCTTCATGTGGTGGGTTTTCAAAGGAAAGGGAAGGGGGAGCAGGAGTAGGGTAATCCTGACAAGCCCCCCCGATGGTGCTGTGGGAGTTGTCCCCTGCCCTCACTCTGTGGCCCCAGGGGAGGTGACATGGGTGCCAGGGCCATGTGGGACAGCTCAGCAGCTGCCTGGTGTGTGTCCCGCCATGCCCTGTGCCCCTGCGCTCCCCAGGGTGGGCATGGGACAGCTCCAGCAAGCTACTTTCAGTGCCCTGCCCAGGGGTGCTGGGGCTGGGGTGCCCCACCACCAAAAGGCACCAGAGGCAGTTTGACCTGGTGCGACGAGAAGCCCACAGGGGCCGAGCTGGGACAGGAGGGGTCAAAATGCAAACTCAGACAAGCTCCAACTCTTTTCATTCCCTCCTGGCTGTTCCTGTAAGCAATGTCACCACGACACAGCATCCACGGCACCCCCGGGACCAAGGGGCCCCGGCAGCGGGGAGCCATGTGGGTTGTCCCTGGGGCACAGCACTGCAGGCAGCTGCGGGGTGCAGGAGGCTGTGACCCCCCTCCAGCCGTGCTCCTGCACTGCGGGCAAAGGGAGGGCACTGCCCAACCTCCTGCTTCCAGACCCATCCCTTCTCGCGAGAGCTTCCGTGGCGTTTTTGGGATGCTCATGCAGGTTCCCATGCGCTGCGTGTGCCAGGTGCATCTCCTCCTCCGGGCTCCGCCTTTGCTCCTTGGTCTCCCATCTTTGCCCAGCGTTCCTGCACCCTGCAGGGGCAGGGCTGGGTTTGGCCCTGTGTCTCAGGGGGTCCCCCTGGCCCCTGGTCTGCACTGGAGCGGGGTGCCGGGGAACACGAGGGAGGGCAGGGATGAACAGAGATGCAGGAGCCATCTGGGTGCTGGGTATTTTGTTGGTGTGGAGGTGCCCTGTCCTGGCTTGACCTTGTGTTTTCTTGAGGACGTGTCAGGATGCGGCACTGAGGTTCGGGGCGACCAGCACGTGCTGAGCCCGTTGCCCCAGCCCAGCCCTGGGGGGATTGCGTCAGCCCAGCTGCCCGCAGTGCAGGTGCGGGTTTCACGGCCGTGCTGCGATCTGCCTCCCCTGACGCCGGGGCAGGAGCCCTTGGCACCCTGCGCTGCTCAAATCCTCCTCTCTGCCTGGCTTGTGCGGGTTCCCCACACGCCCCCTTCTGGTCCTGGCTGCGCCGGGCTTGCCCTGCCTCTGGGAGAGGTCTGGGTTTGAGCCCCTGACATTGATCCCAGCAGCCGGGTGACAGCTCGTTGGAGCCGACAGACATGCCTGGGAGCAGATCCTGGGGAAAAGATGGGCTCCAGTGCAGGAGCCAAAAAGTCAAATGCTCCTCCTCAAGGCTCCTGACCTCAGCCTGAAAATGCTGGTGAGTCGAGAAACACCCCAGGCAAGCGGGTGCCCAGCAGGACGCTGCTGCTGCTGCTGCTGCGAGGTTTTCGGTGTTGCACTGAGTTAACCTGCAGCCCCTCACGGCCCCTGCCCCTGGGGCAGGAGGTTCCAAGGCCCCACGGCAGCGGCGATTGGGAACGGCCAGCCGGGAGCCGGCGCAGCCCGGCCCGCGGAGCACAGCAGAGATGGCCGCTGGAGCACGCTTCCCCACGGCAAGCCGCGTCGGAGGCGACGGGAGGATGCGGGAAGCAGGCGCTCACGCACGGCCAGCCCTGCTGCCCGGAGATCAGTGCTGCCCCAGTTCAGCCCCGGGCTGCCGGTCACAT
>NW_010525810.1:16025-16461 GCF_000687285.1 Phaethon lepturus | reverse complement strand
ACCGGCTCCGCGCAGACATGGTGGCTGGGACATTAATCCAGGGAGTTTCGCTTTGTCTTCCCGGGAAGTTTGCAGGAACAGTTACGTGCCTCCCGCCCCCGCCCTTTAACATATTAGCAGAACGGGTCCGGTTTTGCAGATTATCAAAAAAGCTAGGGATAGAAGTCAAGATGCTCGTGCCCCACGCGTGGGGTCTGGCACCGCCTCTCCCGCTTCCATGGTGGCTGGGACATTAATCCAGGGAGTTTCGCTTTGTCTTCCCGGGAAGTTTGCAGGAACAGTTACGTGCCTCCCGCCCCCGCCCTTTAACATATTAGCAGAACGGGTCCGGTTTTGCAGATTATCAAAAAAGCTAGGGATAGAAGTCAAGATGCTCGTGCCCCACGCGTGGGGTCTGGCACCGCCTCTCCCGCTTCCCGCAGCCGGGAGCGAACGC
>NW_010525810.1:13766-15775 GCF_000687285.1 Phaethon lepturus | reverse complement strand
ACCGGCTCCGCGCAGACATGGTGGCTGGGACATTAATCCAGGGAGTTTCGCTTTGTCTTCCCGGGAAGTTTGCAGGAACAGTTACGTGCCTCCCGCCCCCGCCCTTTAACATATTAGCAGAACGGGTCCGGTTTTGCAGATTATCAAAAAAGCTAGGGATAGAAGTCAAGATGCTCGTGCCCCACGCGTGGGGTCTGGCACCGCCTCTCCCGCTTCCCGCAGCCAGGAGCGAACGCATCATCATCAGCCGCGAAACATCACCGCATCCCCACTGTTCGGCGCGGGGAGAGCTGCCTTCCGCAGCGCCCGGGCTGTGGCTCCTCGGGGAGAGCAGCAGCAAAGAAATCACCCCGTACGCGGGCGCACCGGACCCCCTGCTCCAATGCAGACCCTCCCACGGCAGCGGCGTGACCCCGGCACTCACCCGCCAGCTCCGGCTCCCGTCGAGGCAGGTCTGCGAGTGGCGGGGCTGGAGGCACTGTTAAATATTGCAGCCGACTTACTCACTTCTCTTCCTGGACGGCAGCATGCAGAGTTTCCACCCACTTCTTTCACCTTTGGTTTCCAGGATTTCTGAGAAAAGGGGAAGCCGTGGGAGGGAGCAACCGGCATCCCCGTGCCAGGGCCGTGGCCCCCAGCAGCCTCTGCTTCCCGGGAAGGGGCGGATGCCGGAGAGGGGGCTGCTTTCCCGGGAAACTGCAGCATGGCCAGGGAGCCCCCTCTGCTCATGCCGGACTACACAGCACCCCATGACCTTCCTGGATTGGGGGGATTTTCCTCCTTGGCTGAGTGGAGGGGATGCCTGGGCACTGCCATCCTGGCACGGGCTTGAGGGCAGCTGCCCAAGCAGCCCAGCCTCCCCCTTTGGGAGTCAAAATGCCCCCCAGGGACTCAGACACATCCTGGCCTCAGCCAGCCAAAGCCCATCCACCTCCTCCTTTAATGTAGCACCTCTGCAAGCGGTGCCAGCACCGGGGTTGAGGTCACCAAAACATCGCTGACACCTGTGGTGAGCAGTGTCCGTTCTCAGCCCGCAGAGCCCTGCCAGCAGCAGGCGCTGCCATGGGCCTGGCAACGCACGGGCCAGCGTTCAATCCAGCAGCATGTCCGTCAGCACTGCGGGGGGCTGGTTGCCCTCCCCTGGGACGTCGATTGGTGATGTCCCCAGGGACAATATGGTCAGGCAGGCAGCCCCCGACGGTTACCTGAGGCTCTGGCGGGGCAAGATGTGCCCTGTGGGATTCTTTTTCCATAAGGTCCCATTGGCCAGGTTCCTCTTCCCATCCATTCTCCACCGGTGCTGCCGAATGCCCGACCATTGTTTTTGCTCAGAAATGACGTCAGGTCCCTGGGGGTTCCTCTCTGCTGGCAATTTCAAAACGAGAGTCTGGGGCCCTGGCACACGCTGCGGCACGGAGCTGCTGGCAGGGCGAGCACCGCTGCTCCTCCTGCGCTGTGGCAAGCAAATGGATAAATAAATTGGCAAATAAATTGATAAGGGGATGGCAAGATGCCTCAGCACGCCTGTCTGCCTGCACTGCCCCTGCCCGGGCTCGAGAGCTTCCATGTGGGCTTAGATATAACATGTGCAGCGTGGTTTTGTCTTTTCAGGGCTGCTGTGCGTTTCTGGGGCGGGAAGAACCTGGAAGGCTGTGCCGCAGAGATGACCAAGCCGGAGCCACAGATTTATCCATGCAAGTCCCTAAAAACAGCTGGCATCATCCAACTCAGGGGCCTTGAGATGTATTTTTGGGTGGCCAGACATGGGCTTGGCTACGTGCCCCAGCTTTGTGTGGCCGCTGCTCCCTGCCCCACATCTCCATCACGGCGTGGCCTGACGGGAACTTTGGCACGTGAATCAAGACTGAAATTTCTCCTATTTCTCAAGGCTGGGCTGCCCTCCGCCCGCAGCAGGTCCCACCCCGGTGTGACACAGCTCACAAGCTCCCACCGCTGCCTCCCCACAGCCGCTGCCCCGCAGCTCCCGGCCGCGGGCCGGCGGGGTGGGT
>NW_010525810.1:11577-13723 GCF_000687285.1 Phaethon lepturus | reverse complement strand
CCGCCCCTCCCCCCCAGCACCGCTGCAGCATCGGGGCCGTGTCTGGCCACATCCCTGCCCTCTCCAGCGCTGGCTGCGTTACTCCTCCTTGCTGGGACTGGATGCACATTACGGTAACGGCCTCAGACATCGCCCCTGACCACTGCTCCTGACACCTTCCCCGGGACAAGGCTTGCCCCCAGAAGGGTTTTCCCCCTTCCCAGTACAGTGACTGGCCCCAGCCGCTGCTTTGCACCATCCCCCTTGGCACACGGGTCCCCCACCCAGCCACAGGCTGGGGCCAGCACAGCTCCACTGGGAAGGGTCCGGTGCACTCCTGAGTCAGAAAGCTGCCGGGGAATGGGGGGAGAAGCAGGCAGGAGAGAGGCACAAAGTGGGGCAAAGAGGGAAGCCACTGCAGGTCTGACACCAGGGGGATGGGCTGTGAGCAAGGCAGCAGGGCAGCTCTGACCCTGCATGGGTGGGAGGAAGGGCATGCACAGCCTCACTGGCTCCCCAGCTTGATGCAGGTCACGGGAGGAAGAGGAGAAGGAGGAGGATGAGGATGAATGTGCTTAGAGTTGGGGTGACCACTTGGATCCCAGTTTTTGTGGTTCTTCTGAGCAGAGGTGGGCAAGCAGGAGCAGACCCTGGGACTCACCCAGCAGCACACGGGACACATCCCTTCCCCACGACAACAGAGCAGCCGAGACTCGATGCTGTCCCCCGGCCGCGTTTCTCCAGGTTCCCCCTGGTTTCCCCCTCGGCTGAGGGCAGTGGGCGCGAGCGAGGAGCAGCCTGGCCCTGCGCCCTGCGGAAGCGTGGCGGCTCGGCGTTTATCGCGGGGAAGCGGGAGCTTCCTGCAGCCTCCCTGGGACGGGAACAGGGGTGGACGCGGGGGGTTCACCCTTGGGGGGTCCCATGGCAGGGAAGGTGGGGGCACAGCTAACACAGGGCTGAGGCTTTGCCCTGGAGGAAGAAAATCCACCTCCCTGCTCTGGGGAAGGGGCAAGGGAAGAGATGGCAGATGGATTTTCCTGCCCATCCAAAGCAAGCCAGTTAAAAAAACACGCATTTGAGCTCCTGCGACTGCAGAGAAAGCTAGCCGGGAGGACCAAGGTGCACTTTAGGGCTCAGAAGTTAGCTGGCAGTTAAAACACCTCACAGTGACACTGCTCAAAGCAGCAAGTGGCCTTAAGGGAAGTGCTGACGCGTAGTTTCCGAGTGCCGGAGCCCTGCAGTACTGCGGGGTTTGGGATGAAAGCTGATGCAGCACCCCAGTGCCCCGGGGAGGATGCCTGGAAAGGGGACCAGTGAAATGGCTGCAGCATGCGAGACCGTCCCAGTGGCCAGCCACAGCCCCCGGGGCTGGAGGGGGACGAGGGCTTCCCCAGCCCCACTGCCAGCTGACATGGCGTTCCTCCCCGGGGAGATGCAGTCTCTTCCCGGGAGGCTGCTCAGGGACGCAGCCCCAGGGTGTGCACAGCGGGGAGGCTGCGGCTGGAAGCGCTGCAGGGCAATAGTTGCTGCTCAGCCCTTTAGTAGACATCAGAGAAGCCCAAAGGAGAGCCCAGATTCAGGCTCATGGCCTCGTTGCTAGCCAGCCCCAGCCACCCCCCCCCAAGGAAAGTTCCTCTTCAGCGCAGACTCGCAGGTGTCTAATAGAGCACTAATCCCAGCTTCAGCCTTAGCTGAGGCTCAGCCTATCTCCCGACCTAAACCTATGGACATTGGGCTTTGTGTGATTCAGTGTCTGGCTCTTGTGCTTCTTGCCTTTTCTCTCTCCTCTAAGCCAGCAAACCACCTGCATGTCTCCGTTCGTCTGCTGAAAAAATGTAGTATGCAGGGGAAACCACATCTTTCAGCCTCGGGATGAAAGCTGTGGTAAGTGTTCGGGGCAGTTTGGGCTCAGCATGTGCTTTTCCCACTGCGAAATGGTGACAGCATGAGGCCAGAGACACCCTCACTGAAAGAGCTGAGCAGCCCTGGCTCGTCTGCGGAGCCTGATCCCTCAAAACCGGGTTCGAGAGGCCGCACCGGTGGCGAGGTGGCAGCTCCGGGGATGCTGGTGCGAAGGACTCCTGCCCATCGCGCCCTGCGCCGAGTGTTTGCACGGCTGCAGAGGAGCTCGGCCGTGGTTACAACTGTCAGTGATGTCTCACAAGAA
>NW_010525810.1:11049-11517 GCF_000687285.1 Phaethon lepturus | reverse complement strand
TGCGGTGGTTATGCTCTCGCCGTGGGTATGCTCTTGCTGTGGGTATGCGCCTGCCGTGGGTATGCTCCTGCCGTGGGTATGCTCCGGCCGTGGGTATGCTCCTGCCGCCGGGACTCGCTCTGCCCCGCAACCCTGCGGAGCTTTCTGTTTCGCTCAGGCTGCGTCTCTCAGAGCTCGGACTCCCCCTCCACCTGCCTGGCTATTTTTATCCCATGTCAGATTTTCGCATCCTTTGAGACCTTCTGCCCTCTGGCCAGATGGATAGAAATTGGGTGAGATTTCCTCGATTACCAGGAAGGGGGAGAAATGGAAATGAATGGGGGACATGCACAGGAGTTCAGCTGGTGCGACCACCAGAGACGGCATGTACCCCTCTGGAGCGACTCCTCCTGCCCCCAAAGAGATGCTGAAGGCAGCAGGTACCCCGCGCCGCTCCCCGCTAAGCGGGCTCCGGCAGGACGAACCGGT
>NW_010525810.1:10273-10760 GCF_000687285.1 Phaethon lepturus | reverse complement strand
CAGCAGCCCTGAAACTCTTTGGGAGCCAAATCTGCTGGTGTGGAGGAGAGGGAAACCACAAGGCTGAGTCACTCCGAAAGCATTTGCATCTGGGCAAGTTCCAGTCGAGCCCCGCTCCTGCTACCTCTGCGTGGGGCGTCACGGGCGGCTTACAGGAATGGCCGCATCCTTTCCCCCGCAGGACGGAGCCTCCCCGGCCGGTCACGCTCAGGCAGCAGCCGGGCAGCATCCGCCACCCGCTCCGGCCGGGTTCCCCACGAAGGCATTTTTTTTTCAGGGAAAGCTGCGCTGGTGAAGCAGAAGCGAGAGCGAAGGCCAGCGGGGCTGCGGGGAAGCCAATCCTCTTACCAGAAGCAGCAAAGCGGGGTGCTGGCCAGGCAGCACTGCCTTTCAGCACCTCCCAAAAGCGGGCAGGCTGGGGGTGGTCCCCCTCCGAGCTTTGCATTAGCAAAGAGGGCAAGATTTGGGGTGATGGTGTGCAGGTGGT
>NW_010525810.1:7612-10099 GCF_000687285.1 Phaethon lepturus | reverse complement strand
CAGGGCTGGAGCTTCCCACCGGCGGTGGGGCTGGCAACGGCGGAGGAGCCGCCCCAAAGTCACAGAGTGGAAACAACTTCTCTGGGAATGAAAGCACTTCAGAAGGGCGTCTAAGGGCTTGGCTTTATTCCCCCTCAGAAACGTCTTGGGGGGGTTCTCCCTACACTCTGCACCCAGGGCTGACATTTCCCCAACATTTAAATCCCTCTGATGGGCAAAACCACCTCCCTGCTTGAAAAGAGCCTGGCCAGGGTCAGCGATGTGCGTGGCTGGAGCAGGATGGGTCCCGGGATGGGTGCAAGCCTGGGGTTAGACTCAGGCATCATCCCACCGGCATGAAAGATCAGTGCCCGTGTCTGAATCTGGGAGCTCTGTGCACCGTCTCAGCAGCGTCTGACCTCCTGCTCCTCCCTCAAGCAGCTAAAATCCCGGCATCGCCCGGGGCTGGGGCACAGGGGTGTAGGGGGGCCCTCCCCGCCGACTGCCCCATGCTGGGACGCTGGGTGGGTGACCCCAGCCCTCCTGGCAGGGATGCTCCTGCCTGCCCCAGCTCTCATCTGAGAGTCGATGGAGCTTTGCAGAGTGATTTTGGATTAGGGACTGTGTTTACACATGATGGAAAGCTTTTGCCTGGTGCAGGGCAGGCATCATGCCGGTTCCCACACTGCTCCATGTCCACAAGTTCCCAATGAGGAACGCCAAGGGAAATGTCAGCTCATGCCTAAGTAATTCCTTGCAGCTAGCCTTGCAATTAGTCCCTTGGAAAAAAAATAAAGATTTTGGGCTTAGCCAGCTTCTCTTTGCCAATGGTGCCCTCCCTCATCTTGTACCTAGGGCACAGCGGGAGGTGAGGGCCGGTTAGCTGTCAGCTAGCATCAAGCTTTTCGCAGAGAGTGTGAGGCGGGTGCGAGGAGGCTGCTGAGCCCGTGATGCCGGGCTGCTCTCCCACGGGTGGGGAAAGGACCCTGCAGAGGCTGGGTGGGCGGCGAGGGGTACATAGCAGTGCGGGGTGCACGGCAGCTCGCCTGCATCCCACAACCTGGCTTGGGGTGTGCTGGGGGCTTTTTCCCCCCCTATAAGCATTGTGCAGGTGTGCATGGACCACGGGTTCCCTCCTGCACTTGTGCTTTGCTACAGGACAGGTTGGGAGGATGAGGAGAAGGAGATGCGGAGCCGCAGCTCCCCAAGCTGGGAATTGGTGCTGTGCTGCTCCCGGAAATCCAGCTGGGATCCACCCACTGTTTACAGAGGAAAGCGCAGTGAATCATCTGCGTGGGGAAGAAAAACACATAACTTGGGCCTTTTTAAGCTTTCTGGGCAACTGAAAGCTGCCCAGAGAACACCTGACAGGGATCAGACCTGGCTCAGCAGCCTGGACGCCCTGGGAATGGGTGCGAGGGCTGGCATGGCTTGGAGGGGTCTGTGGCTTGGGACAGGGCACCTGTTTGTACCCCAGCCCAATAAGCATGGGTGGCTAAACCCATCGCAGCCGGCAGCAGCGGTGCTCTGCTCCCCGCAGGCCAGCCTCGGGGAGCACCCAAAGTGCTGTTTGCCAGGCAGATGTTCTGGCTGGTGGGGAAGGGGTGACACTTGGAAATAAATGCTTTTCTTTAGACATGGGAGAAGGAGAAGATCAGGCTGGATATGGGTTTGCTATAGTAGGGACTGGGCTGCTATAGTTGCCCGAGCACAGGAGCACAGAGCCCTTGGAGGTGGCCTGGGGTGTTCCACCTGGCCTCCAGAGGGACAGGGGTCTGCTGGGGTCCTCTTGATGCCTCTGCCAGCCCCATGGGCTGTCTCAGATGCCCTCTGGTGCTAGGCAGAGATCAGGCAGCTAAACTCAGCCCTCAGCATCTCAGCACAATGCCTGAGAAAAGGTTACTTCCATCTGCAGTAAAAGACAGATGAGGAAAGGTTTTGTGTCCATAAAGAGCTGTGTTACCTTCCAGCTGCGGCAGCCAGAGCAACCATGGACGTGGCCTTAAACCAAGCTGCCAGTGCTGGGACCGCGTGCCGTGCCTTCAGGGCTGCAGCAGCAGAGAAGGGTGACACTGGCTTCATTTAGCACCTGGAGAGCATTTGGGGTGGGCTCTGGGCCTCATTAGGGTCCACCAGTGGAACACGGGAATGGGGAGACTGCAGGGTCCTGTGGCTGGCAAATAAAGGTCATGGCAGGCAAGCCCAGCAGCTTGCTGCTGGATCCCTGACGTGGATCCAGGAAAGCCGGGTCCCTCCCAGAGCTGTGCTCTGGGGTCTCTCCAAAGTCACCAGGTGGCAGAAACCGGTGATAAGTAGAGATACAAGGGGAGAAGACCACCCCCACCCTCCCAAGAGCTAGCTGGGACCCTAGGCAGGGGTGGTAACAGCCACTGTATGTTCTGAGTGGGTGGTAAAGGGCTGACCTTGCCCAGGAGCTGCAGCCCTGATGCCACCCTGGCTGCTGGCCCAGCTTTGGGCCCCTTTGGCGTTAGTGGGGTTACACCCCCC
>NW_010525810.1:7257-7570 GCF_000687285.1 Phaethon lepturus | reverse complement strand
GCTGTGAAGCTGGAGCAGGGACCCTGAGGAAGCCTGGGCTGCTTTGCATCCCAAGTGAGAGCTGATGCCCTCGGCGAAGGGGAAATGTTCAGCACGCGTGGATAAATTAGAGGAATCAGAAAAAATTGTGGGCAGTTGGGGATGTTACCCTTCGATACTAGTGCAGGTGTATCGGCCCTGCACGCTGGGGGAAGGTTTGTGGCTGGATGGAGCTGGAACAGCAGAAGGTGCAGAAGAAGAGAGCTCCTGGGCAGACCCTGCATGTGAAGGGTGCAGCCGAAACCCGCAAAGTTAAAATTAAAAAAAAAAAAAA
>NW_010525810.1:0-7151 GCF_000687285.1 Phaethon lepturus | reverse complement strand
AGCTCTGCTGGGACACGGCCGCTGGTGTCGGCAACGTGGCCATGCGGGAGCGTGTCTGGGAGTGGGCACTAGAGGGCTGCACACCCACGCTACGGCTGGCCTGGAAATGCCGATGAACTCCTGCTGGCCTCCGTGACCCTACAGAGGGAAGAGAACAACGTGGCCAAGATGGTGATTTTTTTTTTTTTTTTCCTTCTCTTCATTATAATTGCACTTCTCCCAAGCTCTGCTGCTGCCTAAGCAAACTTGTAAGGTGAAAAGAAGCAAGTTGTGTGTGGGCTTGATGCTGAGGTGTGTGTGCTGAGCTTGCCCAGTTCCCTGAGCCTTCAGAAGCTGCTCCAGCATAGCACTCACCCCCAGGAAAGCTGCCCCTCAGTGGGCTCCTTGGGTTGTCTGTCATAGGTAAGCAGTGGCTGGGGATGGTGCAGGCATGGCTGACCCTGCCTCAGGTCTGGGTGATCCACTGGGTTCCCTCCTAACCTGGAGTTTTAGGAAACCTGGTAGCACTGAAAAGGGGGAAAATTAAGGCGTGCTTACTCGGAGTCATCTGTCTCAAGGAATTTTGGAGCAATGTTCACATGACAATTTATGTCCAGTGCTTTATTTTTTTTTTACCTGTTTCTGGCCTTTCTGTTCCCCTGTGGGAATCTCCAACTGCTTTGAGGCCAGCTGTGCCCCCCTCCACCCCATTTGCAAGCTCTCATGTGGTTATTTCCTATACTGAGACCTTCTGGGAGCTCCCACCTTGATGCAGTTCTCCTGCATTTTGCTTCCAATAACCTTTCAGTGTGCCCACACTCTTGTAGGACCCGCCCTGGCATCCTGGGTGTCTTCTACGCAAGCCAAAAGCTTGGCTGCAGTTTGAGCACCCTGTGAGAAGTTATCTCCAGATCCTGCATGAAATATCCTCGCCCACATTAGCAAGCTTGAGGCCATGCAGCCTCCCCCCAGCTTTAGGGGAATCTTGTGCCCCCATCAAGTGCTGTCGCTGGCCAGGAGCAGATTGTGGAAAACCTGATGTTTTCATTAACGCACCTCAAGGTATGCGAGATGCTTGCTTTTATCTGGGTGAACACTGTCTCCGGATCATTTTCCTGCTCTGCCGAGAGCAGAGGATGAGAACGCCTGCCTTGGTGCCTGCTCTTGCCCTCACCTGCGCGGTAAGTACTGAAAGCATCTCACAGCCTTCCCTCCTCTAAGCAGGGCCGTGCAAGGTCTTGCTTCTTGTCTCTGGGCCAGGGTACCATATCGTACGGCAAGAACAGCAGCAGATTTACCCTGCTTTCCTTTCCCGGCTCATTTTGAAGCTGAGGTCTGTGCTGTAAAACACTTCTGAGACCTGCTGGAGGCACCAAACCCAGGGAGAACAGCACTGCCTTTCTGACCAGATCCCCCTCGGCAGACGCTGTTTTGGGAGTACGGCTGGCTTCCTTCACATAGCACGTAGATAAATCTTCAGGTCCCTCGTGAGGGACGTGGGCTATCCTCAAGTATACAGCAGTGACAGTGTGAACTGATGCGCTCTGCGCATGTTTGTACCCTGGAGGGAGAGGATGAAGTAAAACCTCTGTCTGCAAAGGTGGCAGCGGCGTGGGAGGAAGGCATTTGTCAGAGATGGTCTCCATATGAGCTCATCAGGCTCTGAGTCCTGCTCGTCCTACCTTGCAATAACCTGGTTGGCCAGGGGGAAAAAAGGAAAATCAATGGTTTTGTCCCCAGAAGCCTGATATAAATGGAGTGTGGGGAAAGAACCACAGGAATAGCTGGGGATGAGGGAATGTCTGCAGATACTGCTCAGGGCACTGATAGAGCGTAAAGGTGAGGGAAGAAAAAGCCAGTGCTTGCTTGGGAGATTAGGTAAAGATCAATCTGCCCATGCTAGGCTCACGATGGCTTTGGGAGGATTCATTAATACTTTGGTGAGTTAAATCCTGACGTTTTCACAGCACTAGCGAGTGTTTGTGTTCCTCCAATAAAAGAGTATTTTCAATTTCATTGTACTGTCAGCACAGGCTCATTGATGAGTGCACAAGGAATCCCAAATCTGATTTGCTTAATATCATATCGGACTGGATAGTCATATTTATTGCCTCTTTGAAAACTGAAGCTTTCTGCTTCAGTCCAGATTAAGGACTTGTCATCTCTGATCTACACTTCAGTAAACAGTACCTGGGAAAAGCAGGCCAGTCACTTTAGAAACCACTTGTGCATTGAATCCTTAGGATTAGCATCATTTTCCTCTCACATTAAAATAAACCTTGAGTGTTGCTATGTTTGCAAAGACTCTTCTGAGCTTAATTGCTTTCTCTTAGCAGGGTTTTACTCGTATCAGTCTTCTGATGAGAATAAACCCATTCTTTTTGGTTGTTACTGAGCTTTCATGAAAGTGGAGTGATGGGGGAAGTATCCTGAGATACTTCTTAGATATCACTTCTTAGATATAAGAGGAAATACCCTGAACCCCATGCAATCACATGCTGGTGGGTCACTGCAGGTGGGGCCACTTGAGTTGCTCATGCTGGGAGAGTCTAGCTGTGTCAGGTGGGAGCAGATGTTTAAGACTGTTTTTTTGTTTGTTTGTTTGGTTGGTTTTTTACTGCTTGGTAGATGAATTGTGATGTGGCTTTATAGAAGGTATTTCATCTCTATTTTCCTGTGACGTGGTGACCATATTTACTTGGCAATGCTGGTGTTGGTGGGCAGAAGGGAATCTGTGCACGCTCCCCAGGGCTAAACTGCCTGGGAGGTGGGCTAGCTGATATAGTAATAGTAATGGGAGTAGTACTGATGATTATCCTTTCATACAGAGGGCATTTGATTTTCCTAGGTAAAAACTCGGATTTGTTACCTAAATTTGTGCGCAATATTTGAAGCAGATGGTGTTCTAACAATGTTTGTGACAAGAGTATTTTGCTAAGACATCTTGAAAGATCACTGTGATCCGGAAGAGGCTGTTAACAGTAATAATTAGCAGTGTATAACCGAGGCTTAACCACTGGAATAGAGTACCCCAAGGTACTGCTGGAACGATTGCTGCGTGGAGCTGTAAGGGAAAATGTACGTTAAGCGTGCTGGAATTCAGAAAAAACACAATTGTGGAGAGGCTGTTCAGACCTTTCCCAAGCTGCCTGTACCTGCTGCCTGTACCTGTTGCCTGTTGGTTACCGTGTCCCATCAGCTGAGCAATCGGAGAACAGAGGTAACTAAGACCTTCTTACTGATATTAGTAAGAAATAAGAGGCAAAGTTAATATTTTTCTGCCGAAGGAAAGTTTTGTGTGGTGGGACCCCAGAAAGTGACAAGTGCTTGGGGGGTCCTTGTCTAATCTGACTGTCGGACTCCATCAGAAACTCCAGGAAACTTGTGTTGCAGTAAAAGGGATAGTGGGGTATGTAGGACACCCAGGATCTGTTTTGTCTGGGATGATTCCTTGTGTGGAGCAGGAGGGAGAAGAACCTGACTTTGTTTCACGTCCTGGAATGAGAAAAGCAGAAGGGCTGGGAACTGATGTGAAACGAGCCGGCATGTGCCTTCGATCGTGCGGCAGCGTGCTGTTGCGTGCGGGTGCAGCGGTCAGCAGGGGAATGCCCCACGTGGGACCAAACACCAGCTGCCCGCGGATGCAAAAGAAACCCTTTATTTCTTCTCCTGGAGTTCACCTCTGCAGAACAGGCAGAGAGCATTAGACCCCATAGACTGACCTCCCATCTTTCACAGGCCATGCAATTTCTTCATGTTTCTCTTGACATTAGCCCACTGATTTATGCTAAACTAACGTACATAATTTTTCCAAAAAGACAGATCTGAAAGACATCAGGAAATGAGAAAACCAACATTTCCCCTGATAATTTGTTCTACCATTTAACCACTGGCACTCTCTATTCCTTATGTCTAGTTTCAGTCTGTCTGGTTTCTGATCCTAAACATTAGTTCCTGTTAGAGATATCGGGAGAAAATTCAAATGCCCTCTAGAATGGTACCTGCTTTCTTTTCAGAATGTGGTGTATGGTCACTAAATCTCCTCTTTTTGCAGAAGGCTGGGGTTTAGTGCTATTGCTGGCTGGCAAAAAGCAAATCCCATCCCTTCTGTAGCAGCTGGTTTGTGCCCCCCCTCACACCCACACGTATGTGGTCCCCGTAACGCAGTGGGCCAGGGTACTCGTTCTGTTGAAATGTATAAACTTTCTGGTTGCTGCCTCCGGGTTATTTTCGGTTTGCAGTCTGCTCCCCGCAGGGCTGTACGGATGTCTGGTGGCTCGGCGCGGTGAGGCGGCTGGAGCTGCTGCTGGTGGGATGGTGTTGCGGCAGGGATCAAACTGCCACCCAAGCCTCTTGCTGAGGGACGCTTTTCCAGTCCTCAAATTAAAAGAAAAGCAAAAGGCTGCTGCGTTTGCCCAACACAACCAGCCTCGTCTACAGTGCTACATAAGAAACAATAACAAAACAGTTATCGCTAATAATGAAGCGATCGAGCATTCTCCAGCGTATGAGTGAAAAATGCTTTCCTTGCCTGGCAAGAAAATGGTTTTGCTTCCTTGCCTTTGAAGGGCCACAGCTGCTCGCTGTGAGGGCAGAAACACGGGAGAGGAGCGAGCACACGCTGCAAATGTACGTCCTGTTCCTCCAAAGGGCTTGGCCGACAGGGAGAGGAAACACGCACAAACCGTCTGAGACAAATATTGCCTCCAGGATCGACCCGGCTGAGGCAAAGGTGAATTAACTTACGGAAACTTGGTTAAATTAAAGCACACATGAGCTGGAGCTCTCAGTGGGGAAAAAGCAGAAAGATCTTTGTTTCTGCATTCCAAGTCAAGACAATCTGGGTTCGCAAAAAATCTATTAAATAAGCCAGGAAAAGCTACTTTGGAAATGGGTGAAGATGCAATTACAGCACTCGGACAGGAGAGCGGAGGCAGCGGCAGCCTCTCGCGGAGGGCACGGAGCAATGAAAGGTCTCGCACAGGTTGGTGGCTGGTAGGGAACAGGGCTGAAACCAACTGATTGCAGTATTATCGTTACAGGTTAAACTCTTCCCTAAGAAGGAGTTAAAGGGAACTCCTTTGGCCCAGCTGAGTGAAGTGTAAGAATACCTAATAAGTTATAACCATTTCTTACTTTTTTTTTTCTGTGGCCCATTTAATGAAGTTGTGAATGTTTCATGCTTTGTATGACTCAACTCTACAAGCTCGTAGTTTTAACATAGGAAATGCCTTCTAGGTGAGTTCATGCTGTATCATGTTTTGTATGTTTAAAAAAATCCTCAATTTCTTCAAGGCTATTACCTGAAAACTATTACCTTTTTAGAGTAAAGAGCCTCTGTGACTTAACTTTTCTATAAACAAGATACTATAATGTTAATTATTACAAGTTAATTATAAACTTGGGCTGTCACACAATACAAAAGGCACAGCTGAGCTCCAAACCATTTCATTATCAGAGATGATATCCAGGTAATCAAACTCAGCTAGCCTGTTGAAAATACTAACGTTGCACCTAGAAATGGACTTCCCAAGGATTAAAATATCAATGTGGGTTTTAGAAGGTCACTGGTATTTCCCAAGGTTTATTTTGAAACTGTACAAGCTTGTCTTAGCCCAAGGTTTGACCTGTGAATCAGCACAGACTGTTTATGTAGACACTGGAGTCAACAGTTGATCATTAAATGGCAGATAAGCTACTGAGAAAAACGTCTTTGGGTGTAGCAGGGTGGCTCTCCAGTGTAGCTCTGAAATTAGAAAGAACCAGGTTTGGTTGGAAGCAGGATGCTGTAATGGAGGGAGCCTGTTTTAGTAATGCTGAGAGTGATGAAAACATGAAGTAGAGCATGGTGGGGGAGCAATTATATCTCCTCTTTAGCCAAGCTGGGGGTGCTGAATGTGGGAATCAAAGAGTAAAGAGAAGCAGGTGAGGAATAATCCAAGAAGAATTGATTGTTTTTTTCATTTCCTGAGACAATATACCTAAAGGTCCTTGTGGAAAAATGACTTCTTGCAAGACCATTGACAGTTCTTCCAAATCTAGGTCCCAGAGGGCTGGGAGGCAGAACTGCAGCCGGCTACCCAACTGCTGCTGCAGCCGAAGTGGATGCCTGCTGCACCCATAAGAGAAACATACTAAAACTTCAACAGTATTTTATTTTCAACCCAGACAGAAGATGGTGCAGGGCTCTGGTCCTGGCTTGTTAGGCTAGTTGTCAGCTCGTCATGAGAACTGCCTGTGTGAAGTGGAGCTTGGGACCACGTGCTATTTATGATTCCCAGTTTAAGTGTGAGATAGCAGCAAAGGCTTTGAAAATAGTCATGGGTTGCAAGCAGAAAGAGGAAAAACCGCAACTACTTACTCATGAGTGATTATTGAAAAAGTGTCGCCTTGAGATTTTTGTGCTTTTGCCTTAAGGAAGGAAGAAGCTGCATAGCCAAGGGGAGAAGGGAACACACCCAGGCAGGGATAGGATAAAAGCATATGCCAGAGCCTGGGAAAGTAACTTCCCTTCCCTGGGAGCCTTGCAGCACACTGTCCAGAGGAAGAGAGCTGGGCAGGAGCTAGAAATTCAACAAGCTTAGAGGAATAAGATCTCCAGTTTGGGCTGGGGAAGAAAGAAGGTGCCTTCAGGTTTTGACTGTCCTTGCTGAAGAGCTCTCGGACCTGGAAACATCTATGAGTTAGACCATCACAGGTCATAGTTGCCAGTACTGACTGTACAGCGTCAGCTCCATGGTACTGAGTGCTCACAGCTCATTTAGGATAAAGGATGGGCTGATTTGAATATATGATGACCATGTGGATCATCACTGGGGCTTGGACTAGATGATCTTCAAAGGTCCCTTCCAACCCATTCTATGATTCTATGTTTAAGAACTATGGTGTAGTGATAATTTTTAGTAGTGTGAGAATGATTGGCATGAAGATTGTTGTCAATGAATACCAACATAGTAAAGTTGTTTTAAAGCTTAAAATTGGCATGGTTTATCAGCCTAAGCGCTCCCGTCACAGGGATCTCTCCTTCCCTAGTGGATAGGTGTGCGTTCACTTGCAACCGCAAGTCTGCGCTCACTCATCAGCACGCGCTTGGCTCCGGCGCATGCTGCGTCCTGCCCAAAGGGAGGGTGAAACGTAAGAGATAACGGAGTTATGAAGGAAGCAGTCTGCCC
>NW_010525809.1:0-13101 GCF_000687285.1 Phaethon lepturus | reverse complement strand
GAGTGGGGGGAGCGGGAGCGGTCGGGCAGCGGCGTTGTTGCATTCAGCACGTGAGGTGCTTCACGGGGATAAAAACACCATAAATTTTTGATTTTGCAGAAGACGGTGATGTTTAACGAGGGAGACTCTGAACAGTTTTGGAAAGAGCTACGATGCCTGAGCTAATGCTGAGAAAACGGGAGCAGACGAGTATCAATCCCGTACAACCGAGATACCTCTTTTCCTGGGTGTGCCAGAACGGGAGGTCAATCCCAGTAAGGTCTGTGCTATTGCTCATATGGGCTATATGCTATTGCTCATATAGACTATACGCTGTTGCAGCTGGGAGCAGAGCAGTGTACAGCAGCGCTGGGGAATGGCAGCAAAGCCGCTCAAGTTCGGATACAGAAGGTGGCTGTGCTGTTGTACCGAGGGGAGCTCATTTCAGAAGGATGAAAAACGGTTAAGGGGGTCAGTACCACGTGGGAAAAAAAAAGGGAGAAAAATGTATGGAAATAACATAACTCTCTCTTCTGACCAGACTTCAGAAGTCAACAGTTGTGTGATGGTTAACATGGTTAACCTGTGTCATCAAACAACATTTCAAACTTAGGTAATGTCCTTTCTTCCTAATCATGATTATATGTTGTGGTGCTGACATAGAGCCTGGAATAGTTTGTGCAGAAGGTGAACTGCCCTACTCTGTGTCAATATGTTCCCATTTCTGTTCCAGAGTCAGTGTTTAAATAAATACGTACATACATACATAAACTTACTTCAATCTGAAAGGATTTTTTCAAGTAACTCTTTAGCATCCTCCCAAAATACTTGGCAGTGTTAAGACTCTTGAGCATTGTGAGAACAACATTAAAGTAGCAAAATCAAGACAACAGCCGAGATTGAGCAGACAAAGTAATGTGGAAGGGGCTATGAAGAAGGAATTGGAAGTTGAGGGAAGAACACAGAAAATCTAGAGTTAATTTTAAAAAAAAGGGGGGGGGGGGAAAAAAGAGGATAAGGCAACAGAGGAGGAGGATAATGTGAGATGGGAGAGTGTGTGTGGAGGTGGTGGCAGAGTAGAGGCAGCTAAAGGCTGAGCCATGTTGAAGGACAGCAAGTGACAGGCAATTTGGAAGGCGCACAAATTCAGTGTTTGACAAAAAGTAAATAAAAAACCCTCACACTACTGAGTACAAAAATGTTGTTCAAAGGAGAATTTTTTGGTAAAAAAGTGAAAGACACTTAGTGTAATCAGAATAGACATTGCTCCAGAAACAGGATAAAAGTGAAAAGAACAGCTGCAGGAAATGTTCTTTTAAGAATATGGAGTCACTGGAAATAGGAAACTGATGCTTACTGTGATTTGTACAGGTTAGGAAACTGTTGTCACGGTCCTCGCAGCAAATGCAGACCAACCAGTGGCAAGACAAAGACTGTAAGGCGTAAATAGGAAACACAGGCTGTTTCCTATAACCTTTATCAAATATGAAGTGGGAATTTTAGTGGGAGAGCTTGACTTTTGTTTAAAGGATATGGTGTGGGAAAGGTGAAAAGGTAAACTGTCAGCCTTGGCTTAAGAAAATGTGCCAGAGGAAAAGCAGACAGTGGAGAGCAAGCTGTAACAAGAACTTGTAAGAGCAAGGCTAGCAAGAGAAGAAGTAGCATTGAGGAAACTTCCAAAACACCATTAATGCATACCTGAGAGGTGAGTTCTCAGTCCCCACATGCAGAAAAGAAGAGCAAGTGTTGAGAGTGACATTTAACTGCCATGGTGAAAGCAAAGTTGACAGTAATGAGAAGATGAAGGAAAGAAAAGGTGCTTGGCTAGACGTGAGGCTGTACCAAGGCTGATCTGAGTCTCAGTTCTCAGAAATATTTTGAGAGAAAATAGCTTGGTTTAGGAAATGGGGGAAAAAAAGGCAAAAAAAAGCAGATGTTCAGATCAGATAGATAGAAATTATAATGGCTGTCAGCAAAAGGTCAGTTACTCTGGCTAATGCTGTTCTGCAGACTCAAGAATATTCTTAACTACAGTTTCCACTTTGAAATTTGTTTTATTTGCATTTCTTCTTGATAGGCATTTTGTTAACAACTTTCAGTATCTTTAGAAATCAAAATACATTGCAAATTGCAACACACATCCAGAAATGAGACAGGTTGCATTTCATCCACCAAAGTGATGAAAATTTCATCAGAAATGGGGCATTCTTTGGTTAAATAAGAACAGCAGTTCAAACTAGCTGTGCTTAAATCCTGTACATGCATTACATTTGCACAAATTCGCAAAAAGTGAGAACCCAGGGTTAGAACTTTGTCTTCCTTTTTTTCAGCAAGTATACAGACATGATGAAATGCATCTCTTAAATATTGCAAAACCACAGTTAAAGTTTTAAATAATACACATTGCACAACAAGCTTTATGGGAGAAGCTACAGAAATAACTCAAATACAGAACACATGGAAATACATTACACATCAGCTAGTAGAAATCCTTAATAAACTCATAAGGGCTTATCAAGACCTTTTATTAAAATGTTTATTTGATCTACTAATTAAAGCACAATAAATAAATAGGAGTTTTGCTGTTGACGTGAATTGAAGCAAGATCAGACCCTTTACAGTCTCAAGGAACTATGATTTTGTTATGATATCTCAGTAACACTCTTTGGATGAAAAGCTTTGACAAACATCACTTACCATGTGATGATCAATATCACTTGAGACATTTGTCAGTTTAAAGAAAAATTTGAAGTAGTATATAATTAATAATGTAAAGCCCAAATTAGCATCTCCTCCCTTTTTTTTCCTCCACAAAATTCCATTGAGAACCTGCAGGTCATATATTTGATGAATTTCTACAGACTTGCAAGGACTGTTATGGTAGCTGTTCCTTGGGAGAAGGAAGCATGAAATGAGAACCGGTGATTTAAGATGGCATGTCTTCATGAAGCCCCTTTTGTCACTTTACATGTCATCGCTGTTTCATGTTTTGAGGTTCTGTCAAGAGCCTCATGGCAGGTCCATAAAGAAAAGCTCCTTGATGAATGTGTCAATATACAATACAGAAGCTACTCCAATTAATCTAGGTGTGCAGGGAGACAGCCAATAGCAAGTAGGGTATTGGAAAGTCAAACCTCTTCTTAGTGCACACTTCTTTTGTTAAACATTTAAAGCTCTACTAAACATCATTAGTACAATCTCTTACTGCTTTAAGGCCAGAGTGTTAATCAGTCAACAGATAGGACAGAGGACCATGTCACTGTTACCAGGCTGGCTAAGGACGTAAGTGAAATTGAGAGTATCGTAACAGCAGCATTTCTAAAATTCTTCCTCTCTTCTTCAGCTTGTTTAAACATTATGCTTGTACGCTGGATCTGCTTAATCTGTGTGTGTCTGTGTGTGTGTAGGGGCGGGGAAGAGAATAGACAGTTCAGGTTTCTCTGGGAAGAGTAGTGAACTGGGATAATGAAACATCTAATTAAAGTTGCACAGAAAGGTTAGACTTGGGAGATTCACTTATAGGGTCTAGTGCTCTGCCTGTTGAACTCAGTTTTAAAAGTCCCATTAATCCTAATGGGCATAGTATCAAATCTATAGTAGACAAAGCTCTCCATGGCAAAATGATATGAATCGAGGAGGGTTTCACTTGATGGTATTCTATAATTCTGTATAGGATCGACCCTTTTGTTTCAGTACTACACAGTGCAAGATTCGGGGGCAAACACAAATGGGAAAATGCTGCTCATCTGCCAAGAAAAAAAAAAAAGAAATAGATTCAGGCAGGATGCTTCCTCCTTTTGCATAATTACCTCCGCAAAAGATCTGCACTGCTAACAGAGTCTCTGGCAATGAGACAAGGAAAAAAAAATGCTCAGCGAATGTCTAAACAAAGTTTTCCCCCCGCATCTGTCTTTGATTCTTACAGAATATCGGGAATGGCAGTGATGCCTGCGAGCCTTGAACTCGCCCGAGGGCTAAGTGGCCCCTGGTAGTTAAAGCAGCATGGTGCCCAGCTCTGCTCCGGGAATGGCTCCCTCTCTCCATGCTTGAACCGAAATAAGCTCAGCTACACTTTACTGGCTTCCAGCTGGTCAGAGCTCACAAAGCTGCCTCTGAGCTCTGCCCAGGGATTAACCTGTACAAGCCCAAGTCACTCGCCCAGGAACCCGGGCTCCTCCTCAGCCCAGCTGTGGTGCGGGCTGGTGTCCAGAGCTCAGGTGCCCTTCCAGGGATGCTGGAAGACCTTCCCCACAGGCACAGAAACTCCATCTCAATGTGTCTCTTTCTTAAAGGAACAGGGAGAACGGCCATATAATTTGCAAACTGTGTAATGACTTGGCTGGTTAGCCACGGGACCTTTCTTCCTGCAATACCCTTAGGAACTGCAGAATAATTTTACCAGGACATCTAGAGAAAGGGCTGAAGGTGAATAAAATACCTTTGAACTCTTTCAGTATTACCATATGAGATGCCTATTCATGATGTGTTTGCAGCAATGTTTGCACTTTCCACACTAGGAAAATGAGTTTTTCATGGCCTGAAATATCTCCCTATCTTTAGGCTTCTTTGAAAAATAAATTAATGAACAAGCCCTTTAAAACTTGGTGAGGAAACAGAGTTAAAGGACTGGCTCCACCCCTAGGTGAGTTAGTGATGGTTTACAAAAATCGATTACACAAATGAGTTAAAAATAAAGCAGTAGCTGGAGAAGGGATGCAAAAAAATTTGGGTTACAGGCTATTAAAAATACTTTTCCTCTCTCATAACAGGAACAGCCCAGGTAAGAACATCTACTTAAATTCTTCTTATGAGAATATTTATACTTGTATTAGGATAATCCTTGTGGGGCTGACATGGTATTGGCCCTTAAGGTGTTTAACCAGCTTTGTGTCCCTTGAGAGACAAGTTATACTGGAGCCATGTTGTTTGAGCTGCTTGCATTTTTTTCTACTGAAAGAGAGAATTTCTACTCAATTTACAAGTGAAATATCAAATCAGATAATTAGGGAAAAGCACATGTAGAAAATGTAAGTTAGCAAATGAGGACAGCTTTAGCAAAATATTTTTTAAAAACTTAAATATCTAAATTTGCAGCTATTATGTTTATCTTAGAGTACTTACAAATCAAGGGAGACCAAGCAGCAGTAATACCTCCACAATTCATAGAGGGTTCTGAGTGGGCAATTTGCTTTTTCTGTAAATCAGAACATTATATTTAGCACATTCTGTAGTTTCCCTGTGGGTGCACAGCAATAAAAGTCAAACCAAACAGATACAAAGCATTTTTAAGCAGCATTCAAGATGACGCTTTGCCTGTTTGAAATGACATGTTTGTACATTGCAGGGTAGGGCTAGTATTCACCTCTCCTTTGTAATTTGAAAGTCTGTGTTGGTTTATTTTCACTCTGCTCCATGTAAGACAGGGCTATTTTGAAGCCTTTTTGGAAAAAAAAAAAAAAAAAGCATCACTGTAAAGAAACCATCCAGCATGAAATTTTTAAAGCGTTTGGAAAGGAAACTCAAAAGATTTCTGTCTCAAAGCCCATTCAATCATCCTTTACTTGGAATTGCTTTTAAATACTCTTCTACTGCAATGGCAGAAACTTCTCCATACCAGCTTTGAAGCCAGATGTGCTCAATGTTCATTTTCATGAAGAACCACTCATAGCTACGAGGCCACTTTCTTGCCACCGGGTGCCTGAAAGGACAAGGAAAAGAAAAAATACGAAAGACGTGCCAAAGCATATGCATAGTCTGCTTTTTTCTTCAGCCTAGTGTGCTCAGCCAGAGTGAAACCCGAGATCTGAGAACCACCACCATTCATCTTTTTTGCCCTGCCTTGCAGTAAGGTTTATGATCTTCCACGCTTCAGCCTGGTGAGTCCTGCAACGAAGGCAGCCAGCGAACACCACCTTCCCCCGCTGCGGAGCCCCGTCTCTAAAGGCAGATGTTGTCTGGTCTCTAAGTAAGTGAAGAAACAGTTAGAGGAGATTCTCTGAACGTGTGTCAGGGTTGTGCTTGTATCTGTTCAAAGGAAAGTGTTGTGAAAATGCTACACCTTTGGAGGCAGTTGTTGTGGTATGGCAGGAGAGCCAGTAAAACTGGCAAGCGGGCAGAGCACAGCCTCTTCGTGCTGTTGCCCGCGCCAGCCTTCTCGTCCTCTATTTCTGTCTCATTTCTTGGGCCTGCCCTTACAGGTGGCTCAAAAAGACCCTCCCTGCCAGCAGTACTGGGTGCAGACGTCTGGTCCCCAAGCCCCTGCAAGTGCATCCACAGAGGATGCTGTGGGATGCTTTTTTTGCGGGAGCCGCAGCGTTCATGGGAGCACGGGGGGAAGCGGTGCGAGTCGGGGCAGGGTTGGCCCAGCGCCCCTCTGCCCCTGCAGAGGACCCTGCAGAGGAGGTGGTTGGTTTGGCAACTTTGGAGTTGAGCTGGGGTTTCCACCATTTTCTGAGTTGTCCCTTTGAGCACCCATGACTGCGGCATTGAGAAGTGGCTCTAGCTGCTGCCGGCATTGGATGGGGTGAGCCCTGGCAGCCCTCACCGTGTTGGTCTGGCTTTTGCTCCCTGACAGTGGAGCACCCGCTGCCAAGGTGTTGGTGGACTCTGGCTCGCACAGGAATCTGATTTCTGCAAAGTTTGTAACAAAAGCTTCTGTGCGAATAGAGCCCCCGTCTATCCCTGGTCCCATCCTAACCCCTTCCAGGAGGCCAGAGAGAGTACCTGCTCTGGGCTGTTTTGGATCCCAGCTCATCCCAGTTTCCCAGCCGTATTTGACTGACCAGGTGGGGTGAGCCTGGAGGACCATCCCCGGCAGCCTGTGCGGGAGGTGCGTGGCACAGCTGGGGTTCGGGCTTTTCACGCCTGTTAATCTGAAGGGCATGGGGGCACACCCTGGGTGCCTGCGTGTGTGTCAGCGTTGTGCTTACGTATGTTCACAGGCGGTCGTTCTGTAAGTATTACGGCCTTGGTAGCAGCGGTCGTGGTACATCAGGGAGGTAATAAAACCCGTGAGCTCCACCCTGCAAGCAGGCGCGAGCCCAAAAGCAGCAGAGCTCTGCTCTGTCTCGGAGTACGGGGCCATGGCTGAAGAGCACTACCTGTCCTAAGGTGGGGATGAACCATCACAGGTAATGAACACACCCTGGATTTATGCAATCTCTCCTCGGAGGCAGGTGAAATATGTGCTTTACCGGAGTCCAATACTGACTAATTGCATTTCCGTATTTCGTTAGCTCAATAGTTAAAAGGAGAACGGACAGCTCTGCCTGTCGTTCCAAGCGACACAGGAGCCAACATGCTGCTTTGCTCCAAAATAAAGATCAGGCTTGTTACTTCTCAGATTTTCCGTACCAAACGGCCACATATTTGTCTCAAACCTGCGGGTTGCACTCCACTACGTGCCTGTTACGTACCGACCTGGAAAACATTGCTTGCTTGGCAAATTCCACTTCCTCCGGAGGCACCGTGACCATCTGTCCTGTGAGAGTCAGCCTGGCGCACCTTGGATCCTCCGGATCAATTACATTTTTTCTGTGCATAGACAAAAATGCTCATGTGTAATCGCTTGGTTTCTTTATTAAGGGTTTTGGAGAAAGATGAATTCCTGCTCACATATAACTTTGTCAAGCCTTGCAACTCTTTTCTACACCCCAGCTATAACATTTGGAGGGGGGCTCTTGAAGGAATACTCACCTGAAGCAGATCTCTGCTGTGGATACTTGCTTAATGTTAATGTATGCTCTTAAAAACTGGATTCATATATTTGAGATTGCAAAAAATGTGAAAATGGCAGTTCTCCCAGACATACATACAGACCTTAATTCAGGATTCTGAAGAGAACTAGTGAGATGGTTAGTCTGTGCCTATGCCAACAAAATAAGCGTGCATATGTGTATTTGTGTTAAATGTCTTTTCCTTGTGCCTATCCTAGAAACTCAATCCGTGTTCATTTTTACCCATTTTTCAACTGCTTTACACCAAAGAGACAAGTAAGGTCCATTAAAAGATACTCTCCAACGGCCTTCATGCTTCAGACCAAGTCAGGGAAGGTACTAGTTGCCTTTTGGCTCTTTCTACACAGTAATAATAAATAACACCCATTAGTAGCTGCAGAGCAATTGCTGACTCTGACATATACAATACAAGGATATAAATCATAAGTAAACTGAGCAGTTGCAAAAAAAAGTTGTATGAAATGACTGCAGAGGCCTGATCCTGGCAAGTGCTGAGCAGCGCCAACTTCCATTGCCAGCCATTTGAGACTGCTCAGCATCTCGCAGGACTGTCTCCCCACATAGGAACATAAGCCTGGAAAACTACGCCAGCACACGAAGACTGCATTTCTTCTTCTCCGTGTTTTAATTTGAAGCAGCAAATCACAGTAAATTACGTCTCATCTGTGTGTGATTTTACTTCAAGATCTTGGCTTGAGCCCTTTAGCCTTGACTCCGTGCAATCTGCGACGGCTTTATTTTTTCGGTTATAATTCTCAATATGTGTCTGTTGTATGCAGGAAACATATGGGCATCCTCCTGCAGCTAATTTAACACCTGCAGATTCCCCACAGATGGTTATGAAAGACTGTGTAGCTCCCTGAATAACGTATCTGCTTTTATAGGTAGGGCCGTGAACAGAGATAGGCAAGGAAGCATAGCGGGCTGATTGATAACTCATCTATGCCCAGTAAGCACTTGGCACCCTCTGCAGCCTGAGCTCCAGAGAGCCATGTGCAGTCACATCACCTCTGGGATGTTTTCAGCACCCTGTTCAGTCTGGAGCTGCAGTTGTCTGAAGGGGGTGTTCATCTCAACAACCTCTGGGCAAACTCTACTCATACTCTTTTTTTTCTGCATGAGAGGAAGGGCAGCTGACAAAGATCAAGCTCAAACTTTCTGTTCACGTCAATAAATAATGGTCTGATTTTCTCTAGTACTTTTTTTTTAATTATGATGAGGTAATAAATGAACAGCGCTCTGAGTACCTGAAAATCTGCATTCCCTACCCTGGCACCGGGTTCATTTCTATCGGTGTGTATTCAGAGTACAAGCCCATCTACACAGTCGCCTCGGCACGCGGTAGATCCTCGGCGCTAACTCCTGCGGCATGCTGAAGATGCAGTTTCACAGCTGGCTTACGGAGCGGCCCGGCCCGGCGCAGCACAGCTGCGTGCCCCAGGGACACCCCTAGTGCCTGCCATTTCTTGTGCGTAGGCTTTGGGTGTTTGTCTGGCCGTTCAGCGTCCGTGGTCCAACAAGAAGCTCACCCACCAAAGCACGAATAAATATAGGCGAATACAACGTGTACAGCTGTGGAGAGAGGAGCTGAATCCCACGTACACCGGGCGTCAGCCGAGGGCCTGCGCGTCCAGCAGCCAGGGCAGTGCAGATTCACACTCCTGCAACCGCTGGCCCTGGATAGCCAAGTCCTAAAGGCCATTTCAAGTGATCTCCTGATCCATTGTTATCTTCTGTGCTTATTGTTAGTTCTGAATCCTCACCTTCTACATATGTTTATATATTTAACTTGATGACTCTTAAAAACACAGAAGGGAAGGAACTTCTCACTAGCAAAATCTCAGTTCAGAAGATAGCTTTAAACTAACAACCGTGCATTTGTGTGTGTGAAACCATGTCCTCGGCAGCCTAACGCTATCGTGAAACAGCTGAAGAGCCCGGAAAAGCCAGAGTATTTGCAAGTGCCTTTCTTGGGTATAGGTCCTAGGTAAGGTGGTGTTAATGACTTTCAGAGAGGAATTAGAAAGGGATTGTTAGGTCTGCATTTCACAGGGTGGATCAAGGCGATAGATTTGGGTGTGATCAGGAGCAATGAGAGGTTTTGGTCTGATACCTTCTCAAATTACAATTATTTGATCTTTTTGTTCAACTATACGTTTATTCTAAAAGCGTACTTGTTGATGTTGAGTAGGCAATAGATCTGACGTTGCTGCGGTCAAGCAGTGAATCCTGCCTGCGTTTGCTGAGACGGTTTTGCCTGACAGGACTAGTGTCAGGTGTGACTCTTCCCTGATTTACGGGAAGAGCTACTCTCCACATATTTGGCTGACAACAAAACCCACATGCTGCGCATCCCTACCTGCAACGGGTTTAGTTCTGTTTTTTTTCCCTGGCTCCTTCTTCTGTTTGCAGTTTTCTCTGTGTTCTCGTGAGCCAGGGTGTTACACTGATCGACACGCACAATACTATCTTCCCAGTAAAAGTTATTCAAACTGAATTTTGCACATTGGAATAATATTCTGGAGGGTCAGTTTGTTTTTCTGGGAAATGAGGCAAACAAATTATTTGTAGAGATTATGTTAGATGAAGTTTTGGAAGAGCTGAGCAGGACAATGATACACTTGAGTTCAGTACGCTGTGTTATTACTTTTTTGGCTTTGCTTTTAGCGCTGCCTCTTATCATAGGTTTTCTGTTTCAGAATAGGAACCTTGCATTCTAATCTTACATTAGCATTAGTATTTTCTTTATCAAAGGACCCCTTCATATTCTGAAGTAAATCTGTTTCTACATCGTTTTTGGCATAGTATTTCCCTAATAATGTGTGATTACTTTTATACTTTTTAAACAATCAAAAATCACTAAACTTACTGCCACTTCTAACTCCACTGTGAGCAGGTTTTGAATTTTCAGTGGTGTTACCAGTGCAACTAATGCTTCCTACAGGATATAGCCAGGGATATATATCTTATATTTTTACTAAAGATAATAAAGGGATACCAGGCATAAATAGGTATATTTACTAAAATACTCCTCCCTCACATCTGCAGAGGTCTAGTCATGCATTCGCTAGTCATTTCTTGCCTTCTGTATAAATAAACACATGTTCAGCTCTCAGTCCTTGGGTTCCTCTTATCTTTGTTGGCAGAAGAACAAGTAGGTACGGAGGAGCAGCTTTATATAACATTTGTGCACTGCTGACTGGGGGCGAGGGGGAGGCACAGCCGTGGGGAGAGACGGCATGCCGGTGACACTGTCTCTCTGTCGAGGAAACCCCAGGTGGCTTCTTGGGCCCTGTCTTTACCAGAATCAGGTCCTCTGTCTCCCTGGAGAGGATTTCATGAAGACTATGATAAAATATGAACTGAGAGGAAGAGAAAGCAGGGAACTGTGGAAGGAGACCAAGCAATAGGGAACTCATTTACTTTTTTATACTTAACATAAAATACATACACCTTGTTGCAGAAATTAAGGGAAGACAGATTAAAATGGAGGAAGATTGAGTTTATGCATTTTATAAGAGTGCATTAAGAGAGATTATCTTAATTATTCATCTGATTTGTGAAGAGAGAAGAATTAATTGTCTCCGTTCCTCTGCTTATGGTGAGCAAACTAGGTATGCAGAGTTTGACCAGGTCCAGGCAGTTGCCTCTTGATGAGGTGAGCCCATGAGCTGCATTCACTTACAAAGTGCCAGGTTTAGGAGCTTAAGGAGAAGTCTGTGTCCAAGTGAAATACGTTTTCCAACAACGATGCAATGCCACGAAGCGCACTGCTGATGAACACGTCCCACTTATTTTACTGTGTACCACTTCTGCACCTTCTGGGTCATGGTTCAAGAGTGGTTCAGAGTAAAGAGTGCCACCTACTCATTAAATTGTTTACTACACTAGCCATCTCTTGGATTTTAATTAGAAGGTTCCTATACAACAACTAGCCAAGTCCAGATCTGATGAACCCATAGTTCAGGCTGATGGCGGTTATATTGGCACACAAGGTGATGAAGATGTTGGGACTTTGTTGGGATCCCCTTTTGCAGTTGAGACTGCTGCTTTGACTGACTATGCTCTGTCTCCTGGTTTCTGACCAAAACTATCCCTGGGGTAATCATCTTCATTCTCAGCCTCTGCAGTCTGTTAGTGAGGTGAAATAGATCCAGCACAGATCAGCAGTAATAGGAGTTTGGGAGGCCTCTGGGAAGAAGAACCAGGTGTCCCTGAGAAGGAATCAGTAGGAGGAAGGCAGGAGGGTTCAGTAATGCTCCAGGAGCTGGGGGAGGAAGCAGGGGTCTATGGAGAGGAATCTCTCTTCTTCTTCCCTAGCTTCCTCTTCCCACAGAGGAACCACCGTCCTTCTCCTCCACTCCTCTGAGGAGACAGGACCTTCCATCCTCTCTGCCAGGATCTGTAAATCCTCCCCATCTCCCCTGAATGCAGCTCTCCCTGCTCTGTGAGAAAGCACTGCTTTTACCCCTCTTGTTTCTTGAGCAGAATGGAAAAGAAGCTGGGAAAGAGCTTTCTCCTATTGCAGGAAAGGAGAGCCAGAGAACAGTTTTCCTACATTTTTTTCTACTTTAGAGCATGCAGCTCATGTATGGCATAAGGGCAATGACTGTCTCCACATGTCCTAACCTCTCCTATTGTAGCAGCAGCAGCTGTACAAAGCCATGGATTTAGGAAGCTGCTGGCTGCTGGAACAGCTCAACCCTGTCACCTCCCACGGATGCAAGGTAGGCACCCTGTCACTCTGCGCAGGGCTCCTCTTTGCCTAGCTCCAAATTGGACACGAGGTGAAGACTCAGAGTTATTTTCTAGTCTATACGATACATCATAGGATGTTTTGTCCCCTAAAGTCTACAGAAAGGGAGGAAATGCTATGTCCTCAGAGAATTATTGTAAAGTGCTTATAATTTTGATTCATAAATGTGATTAATTTTGAAAAGCAAGTTATCCTCCTCATACATTTCATTTGCTCACCACTAACTACTAGAGTCTCTGAAGCAGAAAAAATGTTTTGGTGCTGCTCATCTGTGTGGTATGAATGTCAAACAAAATCTCTGCTGAAAGAAGTTTCATAATCTGAAAAGCTCTTGTTGGCCTTCAGCTGGATATGGCTAGGCAGTTTTGCCTGGCCCTGCTCTGATTTTGACAAGAATTTCTTTATCAGTTGTGTTTGAGAGCCAGCAAAGACAGTTAAAAGACATCTTTGCTTTTGCTTTTGGAAGAGCAGTCTTCTGTTCTGAATCTGAAGTCAGGCTTGGGAGCTGAAGAGTATTGGTACAATGGCTTTTCTGCATCCAAGTGAGCCCGTATCCACAGTATACCTGTTTTCAAGTTTTAAATCATTTCACTCTTCCTAGAAGATCACAGAATCACAGAATCACTAAGG
>NW_010525808.1:0-9483 GCF_000687285.1 Phaethon lepturus | reverse complement strand
GTCTCTTCTCCCAAGTATCTAGTGATAGAACGAGAGCAAAAGGCCTCAAATTGCGCCAGGGGAGGTTTAGACTGGATATTAGGAAAAAATTTCTTTACTGAGAGAGTGGTCAAGCATTGGAACAGGCTGCCCAGGGAGGTGGTAGAGTCACCATCACTGGAAGTATTCAAAAAATGTGTGGATATGGTTTAGGGGGCATGGTCGCGTTGGGTTAACAGTCAGACTTGATGATCTTGAAGGTCCTTTCCAACCTTAGTGATTCTGTGATTCTGTGATTCTGTGATTATGTATGTGCTTCATCTATCATACCCAGGGCCTTGTACCTATTCTGTAAAAGCCAGTTGGGAGGGTAAGGAGGGGTTTCTCTTACAGCTCCATGCAGTAAGCTGCTTCTACCCCTCCCTTGTGCCTTCCTCCTGGCACAAAACAAATCCTGGACCTGCCCCTGGAGTGGCCATGCCGGGTTGACTTGTGTGCATCAGAAGTAGGAAAGCACAGCTCCAACTGTGGTAAAGTTGAGTAGAAGGGACTTCTGCTTTAATGTTTTCTCCAAAGAACAGTGTCTTGTTTCTCTGTCTCATTTGTTTGTATTGTGTGTCTTATCTGTGAAGATAGGGGAAAATAGGAAGGAAAATAAGAAAATTTCTCTGGGGAAACAGGAGGGAAATAAGTGTGACTCTGATTTTAAGATTCTTGATGCCATGCAACAAGTTTGCATGAATTATGTTTTCTGTCACAACAGTTCTTATTTGCAGGCTTTAACAGCTCTTCTCTACAGGGTCATACTTTGTCCTGTCTAGAGCATTGTGCTGCACATGCAGGTTCAAGTCTTGTCATAGATACGGCAAGGAGAAGGGAGGGGATGAAGAAAGCCTGTCCTGTATTTTTAGTGCATTTGAACACCAAATCCACTTTTTTTTTACTATTTCTTCTTCCTTTTCTCTCCTATACATCCATTATAGTGGGATGAGGTAAGTGTCCTGGATGACAAGAAGCGCCTGATCCGAACCTTTGAAGTCTGTAATGTGGCTGAACCAGGTCAGAATAACTGGTTGCGTACTAACTTCATAGAGCGACGCGGAGCCCATCGAGTCCATGTCCGTCTCCGTTTCTCAGTGAGAGACTGTGCCAGCATGCGCACTGTGGCCTCTTCTTGCAAAGAGACTTTTACACTCTATTATCACCAGTCAGAGGCTGACATAGCCTCTCAGGAACTGCCAGAGTGGCATGAGGGCCCCTGGACTAAAGTGGATACTATTGCAGCTGATGAAAGCTTTTCCCAGGTGGACAGCACTGGGAAGGTGGTAAAGATGAATGTTAAAGTACGTAGCTTTGGGCCACTCACAAAGCATGGCTTCTACTTGGCCTTCCAGGACTCAGGAGCCTGCATGTCCCTGGTGGCAGTCCAAGTCTTTTTCTACAAGTGCCCAGCTGTGGTGAAAGGATTTGCCTCCTTCCCTGAAACTTTTGCTGGAGGGGAGAGGACCTCACTGGTGGAGTCACCAGGGACATGTGTACCAAATGCTGAAGAGACAGGCATGACTGGATCTTCAGGTGTTCGGTTGCACTGCAATGGAGAAGGGGAGTGGATGGTGGCCATTGGACGATGCACCTGCCAGGCTGGTTACCAGCCTGTTGATCATGAACAAGCCTGCCAAGGTGAGAGATCCTTTTTCCCCACCCCCTAGGCAGCCACTTCTTTGTTGGTTCTCTGTATTAGCAGTATTTGGCATTTGCCAGAAGTTCACAGAGCTAGAAGATTAAATAATTTCTCACAGAGAACACTTACTAGCAGCCTCTTCTTTCACTTTTAGTGCCTCAGACTGGAGTTGGAGAGACCAATTCTTGGTGCTAAGAACATGGTTGGAAACTCCATTCAGACCTTAGTTCAGGCTGCCACCAGAGACAGCCTGTTAGACTACATGTACAGAATAAGCAGGAGTTGATAACGAGCTAGCTCTAACATAGTTCCACTTCTTTACCAAGAGGCAACGGTGTTAGAGGAGAGATGCTGCATGGAGCAAAGCTGAGCCCAGAGCTAATACACTCTACCATCCTAACTAGTTTGGGCCCTTTTGCTAGTGCTGGTGGAACTAGTGATAAAAAAAAGAAAGGGGAAATGGCAGCAGCCTCGTCATGGGACAGGGAACAATCAGCAGGGATCTATGAGTCTGGCTCAGTAATAAAAAACAGTCATAATGGTATTATCATTACCTCTAATGTGCTCTCTGCCCTAGGGCCCATGGTATTTTCTGTGAAATGCTTGTAGGAGGAAATAGAATAAATTACATATCACCCAGTAATAGTATTGGGCCAAAATCTGACCAAGCCTGAACACCCAGTCTAACATCATGACTGTCTTCCTATCTCAAGCTTAAGACAGTCCACTAAACCAAACTGCATATGTTGGTTATATAATTTTGAGTATAATGTTCTTCTGGTGCTTCCTTGGTTTTAATATGAATTTACTCAAGATGTCTCAGCAATGTAAAATGTTTCTGCACCACACTTAGTACTCTAAACATCCAAAGTCAACCAAATTATGAACCTTAATGTTAGAAGGTATTTTTTCTCCTCATGTTTCTCATAAACTCCTCTGGCTTGATCACTTTTCCTAATCTCTTCTCCTGCTAACAATATGTTGCTGTCCTGTCTGAGTGGAGCCACATTCAGCTAGCTTAGTCCCCTTGTTTGGTGGTTCTTCGCATGGAGTTCTTTCCAGGACTTCTCTACTGTATGTTCTCCATTCTTCCTAAGAACAGAAGTACACTGTGATACAGAGTTGCTACAGTGTTCTATATGAAATACAGAACAAAAGCAATAGCCCAAGGGCAGATTTCTACTAATGATACTGCAGAGAGCTCTTCATAAGACTGAAGAATGAACTAAGTATAGGAAGGAGAAGCAAGTTTCCTTCTTACGCTTTAGTAGAAGAGTGTGTGGGCATGATCTTCTCCCTCACCATATGGAAGCCTGTGGGGTCCTTCCTGGACCAGCTGTTACCTCTTTATTTAGAACAAAGAACCAGTCTGAGGATATAGATAAGGAGATAAAAAAGCCCTTTTTTTTCCTGCCTGCTACTGTGAGTTAAGATACTTTCTTTCATTAGTTTCACAAGACTCCCTGCTGTTTCTTACTATATGGCAAATTTCTCCAGCTAAATAGAAGAGTGAAATAATATCCTTTAGTAAGCCTTCTAGGTGATGAGGGATGTGGTGTGTGTGGGCTTCACTTTTGACTTTATCCAAGCAAACTTTTTCTCACGCTGAACAGTCAGAAAGGATAGTGGAAGTTTACAGAGGAAAAACGAAGGTTGGGACCTTAGCTCCTTTTCTTTCTGTAGATGTATACACACAGGATGCCTTTCTTTGCAAGGTTTCCTGCAACTCTTAAGTGTTTTTCCACATAGAAGGCCAGAAATTGGAAGTTCTGGGTGACTAGGCCATCCTAGGCTACTGGTTCCCAAAATTCTGGACTGACTGTCTGTTCTCCCACATCTTCTGTCAGATCAACAGGTTCACTACTAAAAACAGTTGTTCCCGGATTCCATCCCCACAAACCATTTTACCATATAATGTGTTTCTTGGGATTCACTGTCCACTGCTTATCACTGCCTTTTAGCTAAAAGTCACATGGGATTTAAGTTACCAGATGCTTTTGAAAATAATACTTAGAATTCATGAATGAGACTCTTCAAAAAATATTTTAAAAATGAAGACAAAAAAGAGGAGAGAAATGACTACTTGATAAAGTGCTAAGCTGACTTCCAAATGAAGAAGGTGAGGTCTCAGCTTGAAAAATCACTGAAATAGAACTATCAATTGAATAACACAGAGATTATCTATTTTTTCTTTTCAAGTCCAAATACAAACTAATTCCAAGTCAGCTCTGCCAATCAGGTTCCATGTCTGTTTTTCTACTCAGTCCATAGCAGTATCCAATGTGATGTTTGTTCCACATCACTGAAAATGTGCCATTACTGTATCAGTATTACCCCTACATCTACAATTACCCTTCAGCTACTGACCTGCTGTTTCTGTACCTCAGAGTACTGACTTTTCTCCCTTTATCCAGCTTTGGTGTCTTAGGGAGAGAAGAACATGGGACTACAGGAGAAAAACATAGATGGAACCATATTTAGAAAGGGATAGAGTGGAGGGAGCTATTTCAATTATGAGATTGGGGGCAGGTCTTTGCATCCTTGTTGAAGTCCCCTTGTTGGACTTGAGCTGCTGATCCCCTTGTTGGATATCATAGTGTATTGGGTTTATGTGTCGAGTGGTATGTGTGTAGTGGTGGGGCTCACGGGGTGGCCCCTGTGGCAAGAGGGCAGGGGCTGTCCCATGCCAGACACAGCTTTTTCCAGTGGACCCGCCACAGGACAGACCTGAGCCCATTAGCCATGTGTGTGGCACCTCTGCACAAAAATTTAAGAAGGGGCAGAAAACACTAGCCAGAGAGAGGAGGCGGGAACAAAAAGAGTGAGTAACTGCAGGGGCAACACCAAGGTCAGAGAATGAGGAGTGGAGGTACTCCAGGTGCTGGAGCAGATATTCTCTGCAGCTTGTGGAAGAGCCCATGCTGGAGCAGATGGATATTTTCTGAAGGAACTGTGGCTTGTGGAGAGCCCGCACTGGGACAGGGGAAAAGTGTGAGAGGGAAGGAGTGACACAGAGAAACTGCACACCCCATATCCTACCCTGTGATGCTTGGGTGGAGTAGAAGTGTTTGGAGTGAAAAGAGTTAAGTTGAGCTTGAGAGAGGGAGGAGGGAAGGTGTTGTTTTAATGTTTGGTTTTGTCTTCTTGTTACCCAAATCTATTTTAATCAGCAATAAATTACATTAATTTTCCCCAAGCAAAGCCTGTTCTGCCTGTGATAGAAACTGGCAAACAATCTCTTTGTCTTTATCTCTACCCTCAAGATTTCTCATCCTACTTTCTCCCTATGTATTGCTGAGGAGGGGGAGTGAGAGAGTGGCTGGGAGAGTTTTCCAAAGTTAACCCACCACACATTGTCTTCTCTCTTCTTTCCCTCGATGTTTCTGAGAGTACCGAGGAAGCAAAAGTCTGCCTGTCTTCTGTAGTACTGTAATTGGCTCTTCTTCTATAGGATGCAAGGGTGTATGAAGAAGTCAGATGGAGAAAAGGGTTCCATAAAATTTTGCATATCTTGTCACCATATGTAGTCCCTTCTAACTGCAGAAGGACTCACATCTGTATTACTAATAACTGCAGGAGCTAGTAACCATGCACACAGCTGTTTGGGGGCTCATTTGGGAAGAATATTGCATGATTATTTTTGTGTTATTAAAAGCTGCCCTTCCTCACTAGCAAGGATAAATTTTTCAGTGTGTGAGGCTAAGAAAGTGTTAAGATTTATGTTAAAGCCTGAGCTTCAGTAGTCTGCTAAAAATATGTATATTAGCAAAGAAAACAAACGCACAATAAGCTCTTCTCAAATTTTAAGCACTTCAAAGATGCTTCCTTTAAAACCATAAAATAATTTACATTGCAGGGATCTGTGCAAGCCATCTGCTCCGACCCCATGCTCAAAGCAGTATCAAATTTGGTTAGGTCACTCAAGGCCTATTCTAGTCTAGTTTTCATTATTCCTGAAGGTGAAGATTCCACAATATCCCTGGGCACAATGTCCCACGTTCCAATGTTTGATGACACCCATGGTAAAATTTCTTTTCCTATATAGAAGGAGATTGTAATAAGATGAAATAAGAGATTATTACAACTTGTGTCTGTTGTTTCATGTTCTACCACCTTGTGCTTATACTTGTTTATATTGTCCCATTAGGTGGCTGATGCCAACCGTAAGTTGTTCCCCACACCTTCTCTTCTGTAAAATGAACAAATGCCTCTCCTGAGTAAAAGCTTTAACTTCAAGGTAAACTCACAGTTGATAATGTTTGGTGCCTTGTGCTAGATTACCTTTTTTTTTTTTCCCCTTACATATTGCTCTTTTAATCAGCTTCTCCAGCTTTATTCTGCTGCATACATTTTGGTGCTTTTCAAGTAGTTTGCTGCATTTCCTATATGCAGTGGTTACTCTCTACTCATATTCCCTCCTTCCCCTGCCCAAATCTTTCCTCTCTTGTTTTGTATTTTTTCTTCACACAGCCCATTCCTTGGCAGTCCTTCCAATATAGAACTAGCTAGTAATTGCTTCAGCTCCACCTCATTTACCTAAAAATCCCTTACTCAACTGATCTCCTATCAACAGTTCAGCAAGAAAGAGTTCTTAGTCACTTCATTTATTTTATCTCAACTGATTTGATGCTCTTCTTTTCCATTTAAAAAACCCAAAAGCCAACTTTTCTCTCCTTATGTTTCTTTCATTTTCCACTATCTCTTTCCCACCAAAATAATTGTAGAAACTATGAAATTCTAGAGCAACCTATTGCTTCACCATACCTTGCTTCTAACTCTGGCTGATCTCACCTTATTCAGAACAAGATGTAAGATACACAGTAACAGTCACTGTGGAATAGCCTGCCCCAGTGGGAAATTAGCTCTTATCAACATAAGATAGTCACAGGCTTATTTCTGGGAGGAAAAATAGGAGTGTTTTATCTACAAGTTACTTAGATTTTTCTTTTCTAGTGTGTGTTCTGCATGCTAATTATGCCATCTTTCTTGCATTATAAGAGATTAATGTTTAAATCATATTTCTACAATATTATCAATTATTAAATCCTTTCTATCATCCTGCCCTGTGTAATTGCCAAACTCCATCACTCGTTCCAGTTGATTTAGTTCCAGGCTTATTCTAGCAGTGCCTCCCATTATTTAGTTAAGGCAAGTGGCATGACCCATATGAGTCATCTTCTCTTTTAAACTCCATGTTGATTCTGCTTTGCCTAGTGTAATTCTCATTTGAGGCCCTCTGTGGGTCTGCACATCCAGGTTTCCCTAGGCCTCAAATTCAGCTACATCCATTCATCTCTCCCAGTTTGACTCCAATGCCAGCTTTGACACTGTTCATTTTCAATGCTCTCACATCCAGTATTCATTCTTGCTGCCCCACAGCACACCTGGGAGCAGAACTTCAATGTAAGAATAGATCACTTGTCTCAGTCAAGAAGAGAACAATTTTATGCTCTTCTAAATGTCTTCCTATGTCCCAGCTCAGTTCCAAATCATACCTGGGTACAAAAAGTCAGTGTTAGAAGTCTCTCAGAAACTGCTCTTCTGTCCTCCCAAGTGGAACTCGTCTCCAGTGAGCAGTCAGGCAGATACAGGCAATGCAGGGCTGAGTGTTTTAGAGCGGAGCTGAGGAAAATTGGGTCAGTGTCTCTGAGATGAGCTGTGCCCAGCTGAAATGTTGTGGCATTCTAACATTGTGCCAAGATATGAAAAATGACAGAGACAAGCTGAGGAAAAAGTACTTGCGCACTCCAAACCCTGCCTTCTCCTTTCACAGTAACCTTGACTTGATGGGAAGTGGCAGCTTGCTCTGCCCCCTGAGGTCCTAGCTCTGCGAGCCTCTGTCCTTGCATTGGATATTGTAAATCAATGAGACCTAAATCTGTGTTTTCTTGGAAAGTACTGATGCCTGGGGGGTGATCAAGTTGTATATCCCCAGTGACAAGGCCTGTGTCTGAAATGTTGTTGGTGTTTTTTGTGAAATTGTTCTGCAGGCACACAGTGGAGGTGTTTTGGGAGAAGCTGTTCTTACTCAGATTTTCTCAGGGATGGTCCTGAAATGACAGTGCTCACTAAAGCAAAACATGCTAGTCCTAGTGATGGTGGGCTTACTTCAGCTTGGGTATTTTATGACTGTCTCCAGTGAGCATATTAGTCATCTGCAGAGACTGTAGGACCACAGCAAGTGGACGTGATGCCATGATCTGCCTTAAGAAGGGAATGTAAAGTACATGAACACTGAAAAATATCATGGTGTGAAAAAAGGGATCCTTCAGAAACAAATGAGAGATGGATTCTCTCTGTGTGTGGAACGACAGCTCTAGGCTCACTGTAAGTGCTGGAATTAAAGGAAGTGGCTTTTGCCTATTTAGATTGCCAGGGGATTTTTTCTCTTTCCTCCTGACCTGACCTTTGATATACTATTTATAGAGTGACTGGACTGAGGCAATGCCAGGAAAAGCTCCATGTCATGGGAACAATTATCGTTGTCATCTGTGGGCTAAAGTCCTGAGTGCATTGAGCTAGCATATCTTAGGCAATTTTGGAAAGGAATAAAGGTGCTCATTATTGTAAGCAGCTCTGTGACTGGATGAAAGGCAAGAGTTGGGGTTTAGGTGGAAGCACAAGGTGTGTGATAGCTGCAGTCCCTGCCTGTGGAGGCCTTTCTTTAGCTACATGGAGGCCAGTTAGTGTCTACTGTAATCAGTCCAGCCTTATTGGCCAAAATTGCAAATGGAAAATATAAGCAACTACGAAATTTAGGTCATAGTTTTTTTGGAGTTTTTTTCAATTATCTTTTCATTAGGAAGGTGGAGGAGATATGAATCATGTTTAAATCAGCTTTGCTTGCGGTATGCTGTAAGATTTCATCGTGCTGTTTTTCTTCTGGAAGTAGAAATACCCAGGGGCAGAATGAGAGTTTCAAAACATGATTCTTTCTCTGTATCTACATCACTACTGGAAATACCAGTGTGAGATAAAAGGCTTATGCAGTAATTAATTTTTATCACTAAGCAACAGGAAAATAATTATTGCGGAGAGATCTTTCCTCCTAAGTTGCTGTGGATTCCACTCTATAGTTCTTCAGATGGCGTTTCTGTCATACGAATTCAATTGGGCAGGTGAGCCTCTTAATTATGGTTTTTCTTTAAACTTTTCTTTGTCTCCTTTAAACCCTTTTCTAAGGTTCCTCCCTCAGAGGGAAACTGCCCTTCCTATTTTCATATCACTTCTGAACATCTGAAATGAGAGGTACCCCAGTGTCAAGAACTTTCACAGAATCACAGAATGACAGAATCATTAAAGGTTGGAAAAGACCTTTAAGATCATCAAGTCCAATCATCAACCCAACACCACCATGCCCACTAAACCATGTCCTGAAGTGCCACGTCCACACGTTTTTTTAATACTTCCAGTGATGGTGACTCTACCACCTCCCTGGGCAGCCTGTTCCAATGCTTGACCACTCTCTCAGTAAAGAAATTTTTTCCTAATGTCCAGTCTAAACCTCCCCTGGCGCAATTGGAGGCCTTTTGCTCTCGTTCTATCTCTAGTTACTTAGGAGAAGAGACCAACCCCCGCCTCACCACAAGCCTCTTTCAGGTAGTTGTAGAGAGCGATGAGGTCTCCCCTCAGCCTCCTCTTCTCCAGATTGAACAATCCCGGTTCCCTCAGCCACTCCTCGTAAGACTTCTTCTTCAGATCCCTCACTAGCTTCGTTGCCTTTCTCTGGATGCACTCCAGCACCTCAAGGTCCTTCTTGTAGTGAAGGACCCAAAAGTGAACACAGCATTCGAGGTGCGGCCTCACTAGTGCCGAGCACAGGG
>NW_010525807.1:0-835 GCF_000687285.1 Phaethon lepturus | reverse complement strand
CTTCTCACACCTCTCGAGGGGATGGACTGCACGTCGCTTCTCACACCTCTCGAGGGGATGGACTGCACGTCGGGGACTGGAGGAGCAAAGTCCCTGCCACCATAAGAGAAGATCAGGTTTGAGACCACCTGAGGAACCTGAATATGCACAAGAATATGGGATGTGATGAGATGCATCCCAGAGTCCTGAGGGAATTGACTGATATCTGAAAAGTCCTGGCAGTCAGGTGAAGTCCCTGGAGACTGGAAAAAGGGAAACATTGCACTCATTTAAAAAAAGGTAGCAAGGAGGACCCTGGGAACTACCGACCCATCAGCCTCACCACTGTGCCTGGGAAGATCATGGAGCAGATCCTCCTAGAAGCTATGCTAAGGCACATGGAGGACAGGCAGCTGACTTGAGACAGCCAGCATAGCTTCACCAAGGGCAAGTCCTGCCTGGCCAACCTAGTGGCCTTCTAGCATGGAGTGACCACATCAGTGGGCAAGGGAAGAGGTAGGGATGTCATCTATCCGGACTTGTGCAAGGCCTTTGACACAGTTGCCTGCAACACCCTTTTCTCTAAATTGGAGAGATATGGACTTGATGGGTGGACTGTTGGGTGGATGAGGAATTGCTTGGAAGGATGCATGCAGAGGGTAGTGGTCAACACCTCAATGTCCAGATGGAGATTGGTGACAAGTGGTGTCCCTCAAGGGTCTGTATTAGGACCAGTAATCTTTAATATCTTCATCAATGACAGAGACGAGTACACTCTCAGTAAGTTTGTGGATAACACTAAGCTGAGTAGTGTGATTGACATGGCTGAGGGATGGGATGTCATCCAGAGGGACCT
>NW_010525806.1:7070-19939 GCF_000687285.1 Phaethon lepturus | reverse complement strand
TGGTTTAGTGGGCGTGGTGGTGTTGAGTTGACGGTTGGAATTGATGGTCTTAAAGGTTTTTTCCAACCTTAATGATTTTGTGATTCTGTGATAAACTCTTTAGCCTAACTATGGATATGGATTAGGTAGCACAGCTCAGCCTCTCTGAGTAGGTGACCTCAAATGGAAGAAGACTAAGATATAATAATTAATATTTTCGTAAGTCATCTCACTTTCTAAAGCATCTTAATGACAGACATGAGGATGAGGTTCTGCCTAAATTAAATAAACATAGATGTAACTGAGTAATAGAATTAAGAAAGTGCTCTTCATGTCCCACAATCTTTGGCTTTTTTGAAAGTGTACAGAATGGGAAGGAGTTAGGTTTGGCTTCTGTTTTTTGGTTTTTATTCACAGTGACTGCTGGGTAGCTTTAAAGTCCCCCAAAAAGAAATGCATATTAAGGCCAGGAAATTCTAAGCAGCACATTTTACCTTCCCTCCCACTCAGACTTCCTCCACTTCAAGTCCACTCCCTATTCCTCCTCATTCTTTCTTCACATAACCCATTTTCCCACCTGTGATCTGTGCTTGTTTTATCAGCTCTCCACTCCTTTATTCAAATGTTTCTCATTTATGCCCATTCTCACCTCAGACTTCCCAGTCTTGCTCTTCTTTGTCTGACTACTCTGCACTTTTGAGGATAAAAGGTTAATGAGGAAAAGAAGGTGTTTTGAGGGTTAAAAGCCATTTTACTTTTCCTTACATAGAGGCAAATGTACTCACTTTATTTTTAGATAACTGCCCACCACATGCAAGGTTGACAGGCACCTTCAAAATAAGTCAGTCTTCCAAATATATCACCTGTGTATTCTCAAAGAAGAAAGAATATTTGCAGCTTTTCTTGGAGATCATATTGCATTTTGACAGGCCTTACAAGAGAAATACAATTTTAATCTATCTGGGAACATAGGTCAAGCACAAGTTATAAAGATTAATAGATAAGGAGAAATCCGAAAAATAAAGTGTCTCATTTTAGCTTTAGAAAAACTTTCTCTCTATATCTTACAGATTCTACTGGTACTGTTTTTATCTCTGCCTGCTCAACATGATATACTTTCAGGTAACCTATTACTGATGGTAATTTGTTACAAATTATTCCATTAAACTTTTGTGTTACATCATTATTACTTCAGATGATAGCATGATAAACCTTTTGGGCAGTAAAAAAGACTGTCCTCCCCCTGTTGTGCATTCCTCATTCCCCTTTCTGCACTTTCTTCCCCCACCTTGTGTTGACACACAAGTTGTTGTTTGTGCAGTCCATGCAGAAGATCAAATAGGAGAATTAGCTGTGTTTATCTGCTTTTTCTAGCTTAAAGTGTTTGTTGAACAACTGTCTCCACCCGTAGCTTAAGTCAAATGTCTGACTAAGCAATTTACTGCTATTAGATTTGTATTCTGGAATACAGAGTCTAAATACAAAACAGAGACAGAATTATGTGGGCTGAGGCCAATATAGAAAACTGATTTTGGGAAATACAGGTGTCTGTCACGTAAGTGTTTCTTGCCTACAATATTTAGGCAGTGGAGAACTATTTTTAGAAGAATTGCTTGTCATTGCTCTGTCCTATATATGAACAGTATTAAAAGTTACTCCTTATAAAAGAAAAAATAAAGGCAAGCTTTGCTCTACATATGTGGAACTTTTTCCTTTTTTTGAAGTGCAGATAGCCTCAAATCATTCCTTTCTTTTCTATCTTCCATGCTTATCTTCTTGAACTTGAACTAGTCTTCATCTCACCTTACTCACTGAACCATTCTGATGGCATGCAGGGAATTCTTGCTTTCTAACCTTTCCTCCTCAAAGCACACAGTGACAAAGACCTCTGTCTTTGGAAGCTGGGAGAATGGTGATGGTGTAAGAATGTAGGCCTAGTTCCCCGCTGTTTATCAGCCAGCTTTGATGAAGCATTCAATTTGCAAAGCCTAGATCAGTCTCTCTGATGTGACCTTTGCAGCTGCTAGAGACTAACTAGTACCTCCACTCTGGTGCTTCCCATAGCTATGTCCTGCTCTCATCATTGAGTCCTGCTTTGAGAAAAAACTCTTGCTTGCATAGTTGCTCTGCCTTCCAGACAATGCAGTGTCCAGATGTCTTACAAAATTGTAAAATGAGCCTCCTAATACTGTGCAGCCCCAATCCATGGAACTCTGCTCCTATAGCTACAGTAGGCTATTATCAAGCACATATAGAGTATAATTGAGGTCTAGGAGGAGTGAATTGAAATTATTTACTGTTTATCCCTATTTCAATGGAATTCTGCATAAAATTTTGTCAAAGTTACTAGTCAAAAAAGGTCTGGATCATGTGTCAAATTTTTCCTGCAGTCTGTTGACTGCAAGGGGATTATTAAGGGGAAAAAATAAAAGTGCAATGAAATGAAAATCTTGATCCTTAGATAAACTGCACAGGCTACTGTCCCTGTGACATAACTGTTCTCAGCTAGGAACAAAAAGAATACCAGGTCTCTCTTTGCATGTACCATTATCCCATAGGGTACTGCAATTAGGAACACCCTGCTTTAACTTAGGTGGAATGGTTTGTGCCTCTTTGCTCATGACTGTGATGCCAAAGACGACTGCATATCTACTGCACATTCATTGGCATCATTTGCCTCCGCATTTTAACTTAAGAGAGTTTTGAGTGAGCTTGCAAGCTCTTGACAAGCAATAGTCAGGATTTTCTTAGCATTGCTGATGAATACTACTGGTTTCTTGGATTAAGTACAGTGCTGTGTGCTAGCATCATGCTGACACTGGGCAAGTCTGAAGGGGCACTTGGCCCCAATACAATGTTACAGTGAAGGATCTGATAGTAAAGAAGTGTCTGGATTTGAACTGAAAACTGTTTCTAGCTGGTCAAGATATAAAATGACTGGTCAGTTGAATCATGGAATCAGAAGTTCATGGATGCAACCGACATTCACATGATGGGAAGCACAACCAAGTGACCACACAGTTCTCTCATCCATAATGGAATCTGATGCACTGTCCAATGATCTGGAATGAGGATTGGTCACTTACAGTCTCTCTCTGTTGTCCCACAAACAGGGTCTGCTACCTTGTGTGCAATAAGTCAATCTTACACACAGAGCCGAGATATTTATTTATTTCATGTTTGCGCAAAGATGGGTGCTAGGGGATAATTCCACAAAGCTAGCACACCACACAAAGGAATTACAACCTATTTATCCTGTTACATGATTAGCAGAAACAATGAAAAACCCACCATATCGCTTCCTATTGGCTTGTTATATTTAAATTAGCTTTGCTTGCCATGTAAATCAGCATGCATGCTCTTTACAGGTGTGGAGAGGAAATTTGCATAGACCCTCAACTGAATCGGTGGTCGTGATCTCCCCCTGCCGCCTTTACCTTTACCTCAGTTACTGTGGATTTTTGCTGACTTCAGGCCAAGACGCGTTCTTCTATCCTTGTTATCTTCCTTGTAACAAGATGTCTCCTTGAAGTCCCTTTTATCAATCCCTCCTCTGGAGGTGGGAGATTAGTAAGGCATACAAAGTAATCAGAATTAAACAGCGTCACCACTATCTAGGCATTAACCCAATCATATGGTTGTACTCAGTCTACATCTCTACTGTGCTTCGGTGACTTTTACTACATCTGGAATTAATTTTAACTGGCATACAGCTACACTTCCAAATTGAAAGTTTCTGGAAAGACAGTCCCAGTGCTTTCAGTACAAGTTTTTATTAACACAAGATGTGAAGTCTGGGATTTCCAAAATAAGGATTGAGACAGTGAAAGCAGTTCCATTAACAAAGTAAATGTTGACCTAGATATGTACATCTTCATTTCTCTCTGTATAATAGATATTTGGTCCTATGTAGTCTGAAGAAAACATTCAGATAAAGTTATTGTAGAAAGATGTATTGACTGATTTTTAGAAATAATTGTGCCCCGCAATACCTGCTAGATCAATGAGATACTTAGCTGATGCTCTCAGACAAGTGTGTCTGAAAGTCAGTTTCTTACTGTTTAATAGCTTTTATTGACATAGACTATATGCAATTGTATGCAGTTACATAATTGATTTTTTTGTCACATTCAAATTTCATTATATGTCATTGTCATTTTTTGGAACAAGTAAGTGAACTGTCTTGTCTATCAAGAGAAACTGAACTGAGAACCACGGAACATGTTTTTCACAATGTAAACATTGTGAAACAATAAACAATATAAATTCATTGTGAAAAAAAGTGAAGTACTAAAATCAGAAAGTAACTGTCGGTTATTTTAAACAAAGTGAGAGCCTTGGTGTACATGGGTTTGTGAACGTTTGGTGTAGCAAGGAGAGTAAGAAATATGAGTACTCCATTTTTAAATTAAAATTAATAGCTAAAAAGTTGTTACAAAACATTTTAACTAGCTGCTATCAGGGCCCCCAGTGACCCCACAGACTCTAGTTGCCTTGACCAGCCTGTAATCATCTTTCTCTGTAAGCTGCCTTTGGAACCCCTTCCCTGTCTCCTAGGCTTTGGCTGCCTCTGTTCACAAGGCAGCTATGGTGTGGAGCAACTCTGTAACGCTGGACCAGACTGCTCTGTAAACAGCTAGGTAATGAGAAAGAGCTGTAAGAAACCTCATGTGGGACCAGGATGCGCATTTCCATCCATGCACACTCCACCCATTGGCTCAGGAGCTCATTTCAGCTCAGGCCTTGCTGTCGGCTCCTGCCTGGACTACGCTGCATATATGCAATGCCTGGCCTTGTACCTTGCCAGCCCTGATCTTGCCTTCCTGACTTGTCTCCCTGGGTTAACCTTGGACCTGCCAGGTGTTTGCAGAGTTGTCTGGCTGTCAGTGGACTTTTGGCTGAACCTCGCTACTGTCACCTGCCCTGCTTTGGTCTTCTTGCTCGGGTAGTGTGGGACTACACCCTTGTTAGGAAGGGCATTGCTCCCATCTGCTTGCCATCCTGGCTTGCCACCTTGACTTGCCTTCTTTCGTGGAGCAGCTCATTCTTGCTGTTTCCTGACAGCTAAAGCTAGAAATATTTTTCTACACTAGCTTTAAAAGCTATAATCACACAGGCTTATATAAGATTCACTTTTAGTGCAGCAAATGCCTAACTGTTTTCTTAGTTATGTGGATGCACCTGTGCCAATCCCGCACTGGTGAGAGTAGGAGTAAGACTAACAAGAGGACAAAGATCAGCTGCACAGAAAGGCAATTTACTTATATTCCTGTCTGACAGGACTAGAGCTCATTTAAGCAGCCTCAGAGCCAGTTTATTTGAGTAAAGTTATGCAGGATTAGAGAGTAGGGCCATAAGAAGTAACAATTAATACATGACTCACTCATACAAGGAAGGTATGTACAAAGGGCAAATTATTCCAGATTACAAAACTATTTAAGACTGGAAATGAAAATATCTTCTTATTCCCTTGTTGTAGAATTGGAGCAAAACACTCTCTTATTATGTGAGATCATCTTAAAAATAAATCAGGTAGGATAAACAAAATCTATATCTATGACATGTTATATCTTAAAAATACACTCTACATGCCAAGCAAAACTAACATGGTAGTTAGTAAAAAGCAGCTTACTAACTCTTCATGCAAAATGTAAAAACTCCAGCAACTATGCCAGGTAATGTTTCATTATCCACAAAATACATAATAGACATAGAAACCCTGCCTTAAGAGATTCTTGAGAGACTTAAGAGAACCACTTATCGCATGGCTTCACCTGGGCAATCAGGCTGGTTACTTAGTTAAATCTCAGGTGACGTTCTCAAAATGGGTGGTTCTTTCCTACTCTTTCCTACCCATAGTGCTTAGTGTCTCTTAAGGATGGAGGGCAGGTCTAGCACTGCAGGCTAGTCACCTCTCTGTGATGGAGCTAGGATAGCTTCCCTGCTGCCTCTGGTCACCTTTAATGAGATGCACTCTTGTTTCTCACTAGCAGTGGCCTGGTTTTTTTGCCTTTACTACTTAACATTCATGCTCTTCCATTGCTGTGTATCAGAAAACAGTGCAAGCTGTGTAATCCTAATGTGTGCAAAGCCCCTTTGCATCGAGTGTGACAATCTCAGTAACCTTCATGTACAGTAGGTGCAGTCTAATAGTACCAGCAGCACCCAAACCCTGTTATCAGCATACCAAGCCATCATGGAATGTCCCCCAGGGAACAGATCTGCAGCAGCTAGCTTGCAACTCAAGGGCATAGGGCTTTATTTATCTTATCTGCAGAGGATAAAAACTCCCATGAGGGTGTTCCAACTTTCTGTTTTGTTTTTCTGTGGTAGAGTCTATGCATATTAACCTCCCGAGTATCGACACCTAGGACAAATTTAGCATCCAGAGTAACTGTGACTTGATTTCAATGTTTTCATTTAGTTGGAAATCATACACTTGCCTTAAATTGTGAAAGGCGGGGGGTTCTGAAACAGCTTTCAAAGGTGGCAGCTAGCCAGCTTTAGTGCCAGTCTGATAGAGTCTGAGTATATAAAACAAAGCTTTTCAGTGTGCTTAACATCATTTGTTTCAAAGAAAAAATCATCAATGCCCAACAATGTCCTGATTTGCAAGCACAGAAATGTTTTTTTTTTTAATTAAATTTTAGTTACTGATACAACAAAGCCTGGTAAGAGTAGAAGACTCCCAAATGCAACTTTATAATGAGAACACAATATTAATCATCAGAGAATTTCACTGGAGATTAATTTAGTGTGCTGGGAGGGAGGAAGCTTCTTCGGCACTAGAGGGAGTTGCTGTTTCCGGACAATAAATCCTGTCCCATGCAGCTGAAATTCGCGCATATGGGGACTTCATTGGTTTACAGAGTTTATATGCAAACTGAGTGAGCAAAAGACCAAGATGGAGACAAAGGAGGCATTAAACTGAACATTTCTAAACAAGATGTAGCACAAAATGAAGCTTACAGCCAGTTAACATGTCAATTTTTATTACAATTCTTCAAATTAGTAAATGACTTGAATTAATCTCTCACTTTGGACCAGGTCTCCAGCCTCTATGTTTAAGAAAGACTGGGATGTTCTTCATAGCAAAACTAAAAATCTGTGTTTATGGATAGCTTCATTGGTTTTAGCAGCTAGCTTAGGTCCCTGCTCAACAGAGGTGTTTCCAAAAGAGCTCTGAGTTATGAATTCCTGAGTGATGCCTCAGCTGGCTACTTGGGTGTGGGAGAAGTTACAGGGAAAAAAAAATATCCTGCAAGTTTTTAGAAAAATAATGATGAACTATGGTGATGTTAACAATTTCATCACTAGTTTTGATTTTCTTTAATTTTGGATAGAAAAAGTTAATTGTTTGTAGTGCTTATATGTATTAATGTGGTATTCAGACCTAAAATAATGTTCTAGAACCTGAAGTATTCATCCCCAAAGCTCACACAACTTGTTTGCCATGGATAGGGTTGTGCAGGCATAAATGATGGGGGTATAAGATACAATCATGTTGATTAAGAAAGAAAGTGAAGAAGAGCTGAGTTTTGGTCACTACTGGTAGGAATAAAACCCAGTAAATATCAGTAGATAGATATCAATAGGTATCACCAGATATCAGTAAACATCAGCAGATATATCTCAGTAAAAGACTTTTAATTTTGAATATGCACAAGGGATAAATCCACTTTAATTTACATAAATCCACTCTGAGAGTCAACAGCATGCCACAAAATACTGTTTCTAAAAAACTAGCTGTCTTTTTATGTAGAGAGGCTCCAACACTGTTTGATAGTCTAATTTGTATTAATTTAGTTAAAGAAGAAAAAACTTTAGAATTATTAGCATGAAGAGACTATCCTCCCCATTAATTATCCCCATCTCTTCAAACTTGTCTCCTCTGCTCTGATATTCTAGTTTATACCTAATACATAAGAATGGATACCAGGATGGTGTAAAAAACATTTGAATTGAAGAATAAATTAACACAGTAGATAATGAAGCCTCTTCTCAACTGCTGTAAAAACTGCTGCATCTTTTAGAAGTATTATCAATTCTCTTGGAGATACAGATCTTCATATTTTCTGTTTGTAGAGATGATTGTCTGTCTTTGTGCACCCATAAACTCTATTGCATGTCTAATTAATCCACAGTAATAACAGTGAACTTAGTAATATAGTTTATGGCTTAGCTTTCGAGTTTGCAAGAATATTTATTTGAAAGTTTTGGTTTAGTGTGTTGGCCTTGAACGCACTAAAACATGGACAACACATGTATGCTTTGACAATTCAAAATTCAACAACAGTAATGCAATTAGAAATCTTCTGAAGTGTGTGTGCTGTCCAAATTATAATGGAATGGAAAATTGACTTTGTAGTCATTAATTATCACATTAACTGGGCACTTTCTTGCACCTTTAAACCTTGGAGATTTTATTAGAATATTGGATTAAATAAAAATATTATTTAGTTTTTCTCAAAGGAAGAAGTGAAATACATATGCTTTTAAGGATAGGCTATTGCAGATGTATCTGGGAGATTTTGAGAATGCATTCAGTGAAGAAAAATCCTTGGCATCAGCCAAGTTTCTTGAGTGTTCCTTCCCTTTGAGGAAATGGAGCAAGTTCCCTTTTTAAATATTTGTTGACTTCTTTGCAATCCATGCCTACATAGAATATTTGTTCTATGATGTTTAAATGTGTTTGCTCTTTTGATTCTTCTGTTTGCTCTGTGACTCCCAAAATAATGCATTTAGGTTCTCTTCCATGCTATGTTAGGCCAAAGGGAACTTTCCTGGAGGCATGAAATGTGAAGTGCTTGAACTTCTCCAGCTCTTTGCTATACTCTGTGAGGACTTCTATATTCTCTAGGAAGATGTCTTCATAATAAATTGAATTACTTTGCTTTCCCTTTGCCTCTGAGTGTGGCCTCCTTAGAAAGACCAAGGACATTAGTTACTTTTAATCCAAAAATTGGGGCTTTTTTTTCCTTTCACACTGTTATAATTTATAGAAATATAGCCCAATTAATATATTATGTCTGTGGGAAAAGCTAACTGTTGTGAGATCTAGGTCCTATTGCTTGCCTTCTATTATTAGTCACATTTTATTAGAAACTGCAGTTCTGGCAATACATTAGGTTTAAGCTGGATGCTGGTGCACAAAGCCATAAATTTCCCATTTGCTTTCTAGGTGACAGTCCATTCATCTCCTGGTACAACTCCTGTGAGGAATTAGTCAGCTTTAATGAGGCTCTCATCATCTCCTTTTTGATGTTGTGCAAGAAACCCTTGCAAAATGACATAATGTATTAGATTTTTTGCTTCTCTTTCTACATATGTTTTATGACATGTTTTCTTAGATTGTGCTGGCTATCACAGAATGTAAGGTGCCTTATGTTATTTTGCTTGGCTCTGATTTTGAGATTTTTATGCATATTCCTTATTACCCTGCGGATGTGAGCTTGATACCTGAATTGTCCATTTTACTGGCATGTTGAATTTTCAGTCATGTCTGCTGAATGAGACTGCCATCCATCTGCTAGAAGCCTTGTTCTGGACTGAGGAGATCTTCATCGAACTCTAAATAATGTGCCCAGATTTAATTCTATATCTGCCAGTCTTTTAAGTGTTTTCCGAAGCTTTTTAGTTGTCTCCTAGATTTCAATATTCTTTTCCTTCATGAGAAAACACATTTGATTCTTCAGTTTTCATTCAGCCACAGATACTGCTAATGTAACCTGTACCCTAGATAAAACCACAGTTTTGTGTTTCATTTTATGGCACAGCTATTGTACTTCTTACCTTTTTATGCTGCAGTTGCACTGCCTCCTTTGACCTATGTTAACAGGAGGTGCCTAAACGTACCATGTATTTCAGCAGCAGCCACCATAAAAAGGCGACCTTCTCAATGTCGTTTTCTCTTTTAATGATACAGTGTTTGAACTTCCTTCCATTGTCTGCTGTATTACTAGAGAGAGTTAGAGCTGTGATTGAGCCTTTAGGTTATGTATTTTATGCAGAGATCAACTACGTTAAGAGCTTTGTGTCCAGTTGGGCTTGAATTTCTTGATCTCTCTATTATATAGCACAAATTTCTGAGAGGCACAGCTCTTCACACAGGGTGCCACTAATAGGGAATGTAGGGGAAGTTCAGAAGCCAGTGAAACAGGAAGGTACAGGATTCCTGGTCAGTCCTTCCACAAGCGCATTCCTGGGTAGCTAAGAGCAGCATTAGTGAGAAGAAAATATCTTCATTCTCCAAGGAAGAAACATCAATTGCCTTGTGCTACAGATTGTAAATGAAAAATCTGCTATTCTGTGTTACAAATGGATATTAATCCCTTTTTTGTAAACTGATACTATATATTGCTTGCTGTTTATTTCTACCTCCCCAGTCCAGGTTAAAGCAAACTGCTCTTAGCCAAAGAAAAAGAAGATGGTAACCTTAGCTCTCTTGACTTGAAATGGAGAATTTTCCCGAGAAAGAGGCTGATGCAAGAGTATTTTTCTAGCTTTGCCTCATTTTTTTTTCTTTCAGCAAAACTCAAGCCTGAGGACCTGTACTGCATTTAAACAACTTAATAGGATTTCCATTTTTGAGAACTGTGTTAATTTTACACTAGGGAAATGCTAGGAAAAAACAAACTGGAAAGTTCGGAAGTGTATTTCTTCCCATATTGATTAAGTAATAATGGCATTAATACCTCTGAATACATAATCACAGTTCCTATCCTCTGTGAAGAAAATTACTTGAGTGCAAGGAATGTGTCAGAAATGTTATGCATAAAATTTGTGTGGATAGGACTGGTATTTCCCCTCAAAACTACTAAAGAAAAATAATCTTAAAACCTATGGCATCAGGGCCTCAGTTTACTTTCATGCAGAGAAAGCTTTTTTTTTTCCTTAAACCCTTCTCTTTTCTTGTGTGATGGCTTGGGCTGGCTTGCTTAGATCGTTTCTCGTTGTAGTATTTTCCTAAGATTCAAATTACCCTGAAATGCTTGGTTATCTCTGCCTATGGTTGATGACGTCTGACTTATTTCTGGTGCACTGCATCATCAAACAACATCAATTTTCCTTCTGAAGCTCTACGAGAGTGAGAAAATCCTGTGGTTATGTCAGGGGACTTGTCTTCTATTTCTCCCTGGGTTATAAACTTCCTGGCGGTTAACTGCCAGGATTTTGACACGTGTGGTTTATGTGCAGCCGCCAAAGACTGCATCTAACCTAGCCTTTTTTGGCAAAGTCCCCATTACACTCTTAGGCCGACACTGGAGCAGCTCCACCTCCACTGGGAATTCTAAAGTAGACCAGCCGCTTATGTTGCTATCAAAGTGATGTCTAAACTTGGTTAGAACAGATGCCGCTGGCAAAATAAGGCGACAGCAACTGCCAAAGACCTTGCTGGTGCTCTGAAATGTGGTGTGACAGTCCTCATTGTTGTTAGCAAAGAAAAAATCTAAAACTCTTTCAAACTGGCTGATTCTTGTCTTTGTTTCTGCCTATAAGCCCCATTTTTCCCGGTCAGTGATAGAATTCTATGCCCTTCTCTACTAAAAGCAATATGAATTTGATTTGTGACATGAAGGAATCTGCGATCAGATTAAATTAGTATATGGGCTGTGTTTTCCCATAATAAGACCCTATTCCAGTTTATGAAGCATATGCTGGGTATGAGTTTATTTATAGCTTTTAGATGATGATTCTGTTCAAGCAGTCTTAAAAAAAAAAAAAAAGGAGGTACATGATCTTTTGAAGACCTTTCCTGTTGAGTTTGATGTTTACATTAAAACCTCAGATCCTTTCTATTTGTTTTTCATTAAGTGTTTTGAAAATTATGTAGACAACTTATGTAATTTTTAAATCTGACAGCAGATTAAGTGAAGCCTAATTTGGATGGGGAAAGTTCTTATTGAGACCCTTCAAAGCTTTGTTATATTGATTGTTTAAATTTTTATTCTTGATGACAGTTTCAAATATTTGTGAGAAGATTTTTTTTACACATCCAATGCCTGTCTTGTCAGTTACGGGTTGACCTCTCCTGATCAGGATTTCAAAGTCTCTCAGAATCGGTCCCTGTTTTTCCCCAATAGGACAGTAAGATTAGATATTCCTTCTTCATTTCACACAAACAGGATGTCAGAAAAATTAAAACAAATTTCTCCAGTTTCCTGTGTATCTTATAAAGAAGAAAATTTTTCATGTGTGCAAACCCCTGGATTCTTCCTCTTATTGCCATTTCATGTTGTTAGTGTCTGGAATCTGTTTTATCAACTTTCATTACTTAATGCTATCTCATTTTCTGAAAGCATAGCCCTATTTTTAGGCCATAACACAGTATCACCATAGTAGGGGGAAGTTTACGATTGATTGAAGCTGGCAGAACTCAGAGTCTAGAATGCCTGGATTTGTGAAACTGCAGCTAAGGAGTGCCTGTTCCAGGCATCCCCTATGAAACAGATCAAGGTCATGAAAAGTTAAATTGAAAAACGACAGCTTCCTGAACTTGTAGTTTGCTTATTCTACAAAATCAACATTTGTTTCTACCTTTGAAATCAAGGCAAATTCTCGTATATCAGGCCATGTATGAATGTACATTCAGTTTTGCAGAATAGGCTCTCAAAAGTCAAAGATCAAAGCTGACAGATGAGTTTTAGAAACCAGAGAGACAGAATCATAACTCAGCTCTTTGCATATTTGAGGTTATCTCCACTGGATACTCCTGTCAAGGCTGAGTGTGATATGAGAGAGCAAGCATTACAAGCAAATTCACTGGAGGAGAGGGAGAAAAAAATATGGCTGTCTTTTTCTGTCCAGTAACCAGAAGAAGATTAGATCAATGACCTTGTCAGGCTTTTATAAACCTTAGTTTCTAGTGTTCTTCAGAATTGGTTAAAATA
>NW_010525806.1:0-7039 GCF_000687285.1 Phaethon lepturus | reverse complement strand
GCTGAACATAATGTTACCTATCTGTTATATCAGCATTAAACCTGCAGACCACAAAAGAATTAGCCTAGCATTTGCACAAACTAGGCAATATGCAGCACACCCCTTTTATGTTTGTATTTAAACAAAAACCCAAACCCTAATCTTATTTATTGTAATATGTAATAAATTTTTTGTTCATGTATTTTTCACAAGCTATTATAATTTGTCTGTTACCAGCCAAATTAAAATCACTCAGTGGTGAACCTGGCAAACAAAATGTCTTCCCTAGCTTGGGACGCATCACACATTCTATAGTTACTCAAAGTATAACCCCAAGACTATAAACCCCCCAAACTGTAAAAGAAAAACAGGTTTTACTGTCTTTTACTGCCTTTTATGTGCTTATCAACTGGTTTTATTGGTGACAGCTAAAATTTAGAACTGAATGGCTAAATATATTTAAGTAGTTTATTGAATTTACAAGAGATTTATTTTAATAGCAAAAAGCAGTTAAAATATAGGTATTATGTTTTGCACTAAAGTTCTTGCATTTTGTTTTAACATTGCTCAGAAAAAATTAGGAAATCTCTAAAATATGCCCAGCTTCTAAAACATCATAATGAAAAAGGGAGTGAACATTATTCTTGCTTTAGTATGAGGTTCTGCAGTTTCAGAAAGTGTTTCAAACACACTCTCTTTTGTCATGTGTATATATTTCAATCACACATATTGAAATACCTACCAGTACTTCTTGTGCAGATTTGTAGGTAAAAAAGGAGTTAGTCATGTTGCATTAGAAACTTATATTTGTTTCAGTCAGGTTTCTGTAGATGAAACTGCTTTCAGAGTGAAGTCTGAAATTAGTAATCTAAAATACTTTCTGCGGAAGTAGTTTTTAGAAAATTTTATTAATGGAATTTTTCTCCCTTTTTCAGTGCCAAAAAATCTTAAATGTTTGTGTTTTGTTCTTAATTTCTAGCGCATAGTTCTTTTTGTTTGTTTGTTTGTTTTTAAACTGTCATCCCATTGTGTGGTGGATTCTAACACTACCTAAATAGTGTTTTTAAAGATAATGTAAGTAAAATACATCTCTGCTGTGTGTGAATAAGGGGATTAGAGATTGGTTCAATTTGAATGAGACTGGTTCTTAAGCTATAAGATACTGGATGCTATTATCAAACAACTATACAAATTGCTGTTGGTGGAATATGAGATCAGAGCCCAAGTGGCATAAGCTAGCATTGTATTATCAATAAATATACACTCTGCAGTATAAGTGCTCTATTGCAATACTTTTAGGATGTAAAAATGGTTTTGCAAACTAGGCATAAGATTACAGGTGCATAGATATTTCATTTAGAAAGTGGATAGACACTAAGATGGGTGTTTTTAGAGTGATGCCTTACGAATAATAAATGTTGAAATCTGACAGATTCCACTGGAACCATTCAGCTCTCCAAAAAAGAGGGATAAAAGAGAGCTTAAGCACTGATTTAAGATACAATGTAAGAGAGCAGCACTACGTAAACTCAGCCTGGTCTTGAATCTGAATTTGACCCTTAGTGGGCCAGTATACTTTTCAAATCTCTAAATGTTGAACAACAGAGCTAGAAGAACAACTGTATGGGTAAAAGAGGTAAAAATGCATCCATGCTGTTAAGATTTGCTATATCGACATTTATCTATAATTCCACATCAGACCAAAAAGGGTTTCTGTTATCCAGCAGGTTATGTTAAATAATCTCAGTGTTTTCTTCTGGCCTCAGTGTATAAATGAGTCTTTTCTAAAGAACTGTTTTAGCGACTACCTCTAACAACTGTTCAAACATTAGCTGGCACTGAATAAGGTTGTTCTGACTAGCTAAAATACCCAATATATAGCATCAGTGATATCTACGCTTACTTAGTTTTGTATGCTCACTTAGTTTCTTTAGGCACTGGCTTCCTATTTGTTTCCAGGTGCAATTCAAAGGGTTGATTCTACCTATGCAGAAAATACCTTTTGTCATGCTTGTCATACACATCACTTCCTAATCCACATTTAATGACATCTGATGCAAATATATATAATATGCATAATATAAACTAGGATTATCTCCAGCTAACCACCCTGAAGTTTGTATTCCAGAGGCTCAGACTTTTTGATCAAGTTTTGTTTCAACTGGTCTAACTTGCAAATTATGGAGCAGTACACTGTAGCTGAGCAAACAAGCTATGAAGAGTCTAGCTGTGGCAGCACAAACCTCAGTCTGAATGAATCTGCAATGCCTCGTGGCAGAGTAAATTATCCTGCATGCAAGTCGCTGTTTCCTGGGCTTGATTGTTTCTGGCAGCCAAGGCAGCTTGGGTACTTCTCTCTTTTGACTGTTTCCCTGTCACCAGCTTTAAGTTAAGTAACGTTTAGGGGGATGGTTATGCTGGTGGATGAGAAACTTGGATGAGAAGCTGCTGACAACAGGATGAAGTGTGGCAAAGAAGCATGTTTAGCATACGTTGCAGGCTTACTGGCACCAGGGAGGGAGGATAAGATGCGTACTGATTCAGCAAAACTAATGCTAAAGTTGGCAGACTGCAAAGTTAATGGCAGCTTCTCTATGTTCACTTCCTAGGTCAGAAATGTTTTACTCACGGATAACATGCTGGTTGAATCTAAGTGAAACCATTATATAAAATAGAACATAGTAATTGTATTACAACTCTTGAACTGTGTTATGAAAAAGGCCAGATTAGAGGGGTCACAGCTTCTTTTAGACCTTCAAGTTCAGGACTCTATGGAACTGGATCTGAGGAAGGACCGGAGGACAGCTGCGCACTGTTCCACCTACTGCATTCACTCTCTGGCAGTTGCTCTAGGCAATTGGGGAAACATTAGTGAGAGCAGGCTCAGTGCAGGTGTGACTGTGGCATGAACTGAACACATCCCATGAACAGGGATGGTGTCTGACTCATTCCAGTGCTGATGTCTATAGACAGTGGTGATAGAGGTGCACAGTGGTATGTTTTTGCCCTAAGTATTGCCTGCAGTTTAGCAACAGATGGCTTTAGTCTCCAAAGCTCATGGGAAACGAAACAGTGTCTCAGGAAGACTGTAGGGGAAGAAGGAGGAGATGGTAACGCTGAGCAAGCCTTAGGGCATTTCCATGGAATATGTTCAATGCTTGAATGTAGACCAGGCAGAAGCAGTTTCGTAGACCATATAGTTAAATTCCTCCATATGATTATGATGGTAAGAAGTTGTGTGGAAATCTGGTGGGGAGGAGGAGGTGGAAAAAGAACTTGGAAACGGATATTCTAGAAAACTGTTTGCTGGGGACTGTGAAAAAGATATAGCAGCCCAAACCAAGATGACCAGGAAACAGAAAATGGCAAATGGATTATGAGCTGACCTTGTTCTAGAAGCTGAAACTGTGTATCTTAGCAAAGGATGGAGAAATGTCTCTGTTTCCTTATAAGGGCAAACAGTATTGAATTTGTTACCTTACCAGATGTTTTGCTTTCTAAAATGTGGGATAAATAATGAGTTATTTTGAGTCTTTTGGGTACTTAATGAAAGAGGCAAAATTTTGGTTGGTCAGAGAGTGAAAGTAACATTCTAAAGGAGGACTGTAATGTAGCAGCTGTGTTACCTCAGAAACAGTGAGAACCTTCATTAGGCAGGTTGCTGTTAATAAACAGCTAATTAAGAATTCTTGTAACAAAGCATACCTCATGCAGTATTGCATCAGACTAAGTCAGTGAGTGTGTTACCCTGAAGTCTAGCTCTATTGGGACAGACCATTAGCTAGTAAAAAAAAAAAATAAATACAGGTTCAGTCATTTTGAAGAACGTTAATAACTTAAAATAAATGAGGATAGAGGCTCACTGATATCAAGATTGCTATGCAAGGTTGTCCAGCTCTGTTAAATTGCGACAGTATGTACATACTGGGAGGGGAAAAGAGATGAGAAGAATTATATATTCTTTTGCTTAAATACAATCTAAAAGCTGCATCAGGTGCCAATGTTTGACTCAAAAGGACCATTGGTTAACCAACAGGAAGGAATCCTTAGTATATGAAAAGCTGCACTATAGGTTAAAACAAAGGTCTAGTCCAGTACTTTATTCTAGCACTAGTAGGAGCTTTGAGAAAGACTAAAGAACAGGGCAGGGATTATTTCATCAGTACAGTAAACCGTCTTCAGGGAGTCAGAAGTTTAGGGCTTTTCTGAACTTTGAATACATCCAAAACACTTTGGTCAACTTTCTTTAAAGGTTCTTCAGAAACAATTGCTTTTTTTAATCTTTCTAGATGTTTGGCATCACAAATAATCTTGTGACAATGAGTTTTACAAGTACAAATCAGGTGAAGAAGTATTTTCTTGTGCTTATTTTAAACCAGCTGCCCCATAGTTGTTTCATGAGAAACAGCGAAGAATCATTCCTGTTAACCCGAATACCGTTTCGTATACTGGTTGTCTCTTTTCCAAGTGAAAACCCTGTTCAGTTAGCTTTCTCCTCATAGAAAAGCTGGGGTTTATACCTTTTCTCTTTTTACTCTGTCCTTTTTGAAGGAATATTATAAATGCAGAGCATACAGACACTGGCTGTACTATAGATTTATATAGCAGCATGCTGTTATTTCTGTTTTCCTAAATGAGCTCATCAAAGCTGTTTGCTTGATTACCCCTGAACACTGAGATGGGGTTTTCAGAGGACTATTTAAAATGACTCCAAGATCTCTTTCCAATTTATAGATCATCATTATGCATGCATAGTAAAAGCTCTTTTCTCCCTATGTGCTTTACTTTTTTTTTAGCAACATTAAATTTCAATTGCCATTTTATCAGTGATTTAGTCACTACTGTGTAATCCTTCTGCTATTTTTTGCACTTGATTCTAGTTTTAACTATGAGTGAATGAAGAGATTCTGATTTAAGAAGATACTGAGTAACATAGATCCAACTCAGAGCAGTGGTTTCCCTCTATTTGAAAAGTGGCCATTTATTCCTGTGTTTTGTTTCCCATCTATTAACTAATTTATAGTCTGTAAGAGGATTTTCTATGCTGTCACAGCACGGTAATGCTTCTAGCAGCAGTGAAGAGTGTTTTGGGATTTTATGAAATTCTCTTGGCGACATAATATATACTTACAGTCCCTTCCATTCCAGAAACTCCCTCACAAGCACACAATTGTTACTTGAGTTTCATTGTATAGAAAGGTGTGGAGAGGCTTCTCTCCACCTGTGTAAGAAGCTTCCGATAAATTCTGTGGAAGGCAGAAAAAATTACATGCATTCTTTACAACGTAGAACCTATATAGGTAATGTGTTGCAGTGGCTGATGTGATGACACTGTTATTTCATTAAAGCATTTTGTTCCACTTTCTGGGCTGTCATTGTAAGTGATTATGAGGAGAAATGCAGGGGTCTCATGCTTATCTCCAGGGAGCAGGGTCTGAGCTTCCTGAAGGAGCATGCCTTGTTCATTCCAATGTCTTCTGAAAACTGTTGCCATCGGAAGTAGTGGAGTTGAGGCTAAGAATAAGGGTTTTCAGACTGTGTTCATGGAGTTTCTTTCCATGGTAAACAATGATTAGGGAATTTTACATGAACATCTTAAGTAACAGCTCTGACTTGAAAAATTAGTTACTCTATTTTAGTTTAAAAAATAACTGAGTTTGTTAACTTTGTACTGCAAGAGGTGTGCATTAAATGTTTTGCCAATGAAATACTAAATTAAAATTCAAGTTTCCAGACTGCAGTGCCTTGGTATTTAGCTACAACATGAGAAGTCTAACTACCCAAAATTCAGGATCAGGTTGCCCAACATTTCTGCTATCCAACCACGACAACATATGGTAGGATTTTCCAGAGATAAAACTGGGAGAATCTAAGTTAGGAGCTCTCCTCTCTGTGCTCATTTATATGGGGAACAAAGGCCTCTAACTGTATGTGAATTTGGATGGATTGAGTGTCTACTGAGGTGTGGAACACAGAGGGCACATGATGTTTAGTACACTCCAAAAATCTCTAGTATACAGGAGTGCAAAACTTCCCACGGGGTTAAAGCACAGGAGCTAAGCTCATTTCCTATTTTCTCACACTCTCTGAGCTCCTCTGCATTTCAGGTCTTCAGTTATAAAATGCCAACAAGGGTAACTACATCTTTGTAACAAAACTGAGGCGCTTGGCTAGTGCAGCAAGGATGGCCATAGAATGGACTTGAGGGAATGTAACTGCATAGCTTTGTACTGAGCTGACTGTGCAAGCATCTGCTTAGATTTTTACAGGCATCTTGGGGTTACATCCTCTGTTTTCAGGAGATGTGACTTAACCCACAATAATATTTTTTACAAAGTCTGGATGAATGATCTGACTGGTGCGGTATATTGATATATGTTATGTGCAGTAGTATATGCTGTGTGCTGGGCAAAATCGTCGTGTTCCCGACTGCTGGGCACACCACTTATGTCTTGATTTTTCACTGTGTGTGAGCACTGCGCTGCATACCACGGTGTACTGTACCATGCACAGTCATCTCCTCGGTGTCATGCTCTGTGGTAATGGGCAGTGATGTGCATCAGTCTGTACCAAGAAATCCCCCCTCCAGCGCTATGCTTTGGTGGGCACAGCTTTTGTGAGTGTCAGTCATACCGGGCATCCCTCTCTCCAGCAGTGTCTCTGAGAGTACACCCCAGTAGAGCCACCGCTTTTCTTACTCTTCACAAGTGTGTGCGCCATGTGGTGTGCGCATGAGGCCCGCCACGGATGGCGTTTGCCGGGCCCCACATGCCGGCCTCTCCTCTCTCCTCGCCACAAGGGACGAGGGCCTTGCAATGTGCACGCGGAGCACCCTCTCCCCGTGTCACCAGCCTGCGTGCCTGTGGACCTGCACGTCCGCCCCGCCCCCTGCGTGCTGGGCCCTCTTTCCTTTGGGGTCCTTTCTCCGTCTCACACGGCCCGTGTGTGCGTGTCACTGCCTCGGAGCGCCTGGGCGCTCCCGCGTGCCACCTCGGCGCACCACGCAGGCTGCGCGTAGGTTACGCCTCTCCCCCTTCGCTGTATGTCCCCGTCTCTGTGT
>NW_010525805.1:0-3601 GCF_000687285.1 Phaethon lepturus | reverse complement strand
TGTGGTGCTTCAGGACATGGTTTAGGGGACTAAATCCAGCATGGTGGTGCTGGATTAATGGTTGGATTTGATGATCTTGAAGGTCCTTTCCAACCTTAGTGATTCTGTGATTTTGTGAAAAGCCAGCATAGATTTACCAAGGGGGAATCCTGCCTGCCTATTATAATACAATGCCAGGCTCTGTGGGAAGGGGATAGCTGTACATGACATCTACCTTGACTTTGGCAAAACGTTTGACATGGTCTCACATAGTATTTTTGTAGTCAATTTGATATGATATGGATTAGAAAAGTGGACTGTAAGATGGGTGAAAAACTGACTAGACCTTCAGACTCAAAGGGTTGTGATCAGCAGTACAAAGTCCAAATGGTAGTCATTACTAGTGGCAACCCTTAGGGGCTGATATGGGGGTGACATTTTTAGTGTCTTTGCTAATAATTTGATGGGACAGAAAACACCTTCAGCAAATTAATGGATGACACCAAATTGGAGATGGTGATAAATACACTGAAGGACAGGGCTGTTATTCAGAGGGTTCTCAATGAGCTGGACAAATAAGTTGACAGGAGGCTCATGAAGTTCAACAAACAGAGATTTATGGTTCTGCATTTCTATGTGGAATAACTCTGTACAGCAGTACAGGCTTGGCACCAACTGGCTAGAAACCCACTTTGCAGGAAAGGGGTGGGGAACCCTGGTGTACAAGAAGGATGTAAAATAAACATGGATCAGCAATGTGCCCCTACAGCAAGGATGGCCAACAACATTTCAGGTTGTGTTAGCAGGCGTGTAGCCAGTAAGTCAAGGCAGGTGATACTTCCCCTCTGGGCTGCTCACAGATGGACTGCCGTGCCTGCCTGTGGGCTTCCCAGTACAAGAAAGACATTGCCATCCTGGTGCGAGTCCAGTGGAGGGCCATCAGAATGCGTAGGGGACTGCAGCACATGGCATATGAGGAGAGGCTGAGAGAACTGGGTTTGTTCACCCTTAAGAGAGGAGAAGGCTGAAAACCTTCAAAAACTTACTGTTTTGAACTGTCTAATGAGAGGATGTAGAGAAAGCAGAGCCAGATTCTTTTCAGAGATAGATGGGGACAGGACAAACAGCAGCAGCAGCACAAATTGCATCTGAACGATGCTGCCGTACTGGAGTGAGTCCGGTGGAGCCGATTAGGGCCTAGAGCACATGAAGTATTAGGAGACACTGAGAGAAGTGGGTTTGTTTAGCCTTGAGATGAGAAGTCAAGAGGATTTCTTGCAGCCTTTATGAAGTTCTTAACAGAATGGCATAGAGAAAGCAGAGCCAGCCTCCTCTCAGAGGTGCAGAGTGCACTGCACAGGGGAAAATAGACCTAAGTCGCAACACAGAGAATGCTGGTTAGATTCAACATCAACTTTATTTGAAGGCTGTTAAACACTCGAACAAGTTACCGAGACTTGTGGAATCTCCATCCATCCGCCTGGAAAAGGCCCTGAGCAACCTGATCTGGTTGAGTCTGCTTGGAGCAGGAACCTGCTTGGATTAGATGACTGTCAGATGTTGCTTCTAGCCTAGTTTTATAGATTCTATGATTTATTTTTTCAGAATTTTAATTAAAATGCGTATGTATTATACATTTTTAATGTCATGTAAAAAGAATGGCTGTATTAATATATTTTAACTTTCTCATTTTTATAAAAGAGATTGTTTAGAAGACAATATAAACATTTTCTATATTTAGAATGCAGAATTATAGTCTCTCAAATTTTGTTTGGTTTAGTGTAAATATAAGGCTTATCTTTGCTATCCATGTACTACAAAAGGCTTGTTTTGTCATGCTGTACAATAAAAATAGTCCCTAAATGAATTAATCTTAATTATGCTTTTCATATTATATTCGCAGAGCATGTGTTTACATATTAGAGCTATATATGCACCAGTCAACGGACAGCAGAGCTCTGCTCTGAGGCTGTGTGGTCCCTCTGCCGAGTCATACCCAGGACTTTGAAGAAAGGAGAAATCTGTAAAGCGTATATATTTGTAAAATATACATACACATAAAACACATTTATGCAATCTGGAATTAGGCCTGCCAAGCAGCCTTCTAGACAATTCCTCTTTCCACGACTCTTAAAGTTATAACAAAGACTGATTGTTTAAAGTAATTCTGCCTCTACAGAAACCTTTGCATAACCCACAGGTGTCTTCCCAAGACTACCAGGTGCTCAGTGGTAGGTAAGACTTGGACGCTTATGTGTAACAGCACCACCTGGTGAAATATTTTTGAAGTCTACATAAGGCAGTACCAGTAGACAGGCAGTAAACCATGTTGAACCAAGCTGTTCCCAAAAGAGTTTTTCTAATTCACTGCATATTTCAGTGTTGCGTTGAAGATCTCAAGTGCAGATCTCAAGTGTTAAGACCAGTCAGTATGGAACTTACAATTACCTGAATTTCATGGTCACATCATTGCAACAGTCAACATAGGACTGGAAGAAAATCCTCAAGAGGTCATTTAGTCCATCCCATGTCCCCGAACAGGATCATTTACCATTATGTACATCCTGACAGCAGCTCTCTAACTTGTTCTAGTTGTGTAAGAACCTTTCTAGACAGAAGAATGCCACAGACTTTCTAAAACCTTCCCTGTTAAATCTGCAATCCATTACTTCTCTCCCTGTTTATCGTATGAACTAATTATTCCCTTCTTTTTTAGAGGTTTGTCCTTCTCTTTCCCCAGCTGCCCTGACTGTTTTCCAGTCTTTTACTCACTTTCATGTCTCTTTTATAGATTATCTTTACTCTGGTCTAGTTCCTCCTTGAACAGCAGTGCCAAACTCTGCACATAGTGCTTTAGCTGCTGCCTTGCCAGTGCCGAGTGGAGCAGCAGAATCACCCAGTATGAATTAGAGGCTATATTTCTGCTTATAAACTCCAGCTGGACATGTAGAGTTTTGAGGGAACATATCATGATTCCCGTTCCGCAGCAACCTTTAGATCCCTTTTAGCAGGTTTGTACCAGACCAGGTTTTTTTTGTTGTTTTCTGTATGAAGTGGATTTCTCCTGCCTACAGGTAGCACCACGTGTTTCCCCCCACGCAGCAGAATCCTACTTTTTTATATCATATCCCCAGCTTCTTAAGTTTCATTTTCACTTCAGATATACTTGATTCCTCTTCCAGTTTGATCTCACTTGCAGATTTAATAAATGGTTCTCTTACCTCATCCCTAGCTATGCATGAAAATATGATACAGAACCAGCCTTAGGAAAGACTTGCACAGCATCTTCCTGGATCGCTCCATTTATTCAGACACCGAGTCAGAAATAGCTGCTCTCTCGGTGCAGATTTTCTGATCTCTAGCAACTCTGCACCCACTTTACAATAATTGAATCTGTGGATTGTTTCCTTGGTTTGCATATGAGAATACCATCTGAGATGGTTTTAAAAAACTTACTCAACTACCTTCTTTCTCCGAGGTCTGTTATCCTGTCATGAACAGAAATCAGATATCATTGACCAATGTCTAGGATGAATCTAAGTCAGGTCCAGCTGATCTGAAAGCATGTGTTCTACCCAGATATTCCCTCTCTGTTAGAGGGTTGACTCTTATTTTTTTCCTT
>NW_010525804.1:3681-10933 GCF_000687285.1 Phaethon lepturus | reverse complement strand
AAGAATGAGCACTAACTATACCAACATTCCCAATCAGTTCTCCTCATAACCAAATGCGCAAGTAAAGTTATGCTCATTTCCCCTCAGCACTCAAGTCTTTTAATCTTTTCTAATAAAAAAGCCAAAATGAAATAAGCTTAAGGAGAATTCTGAACAATATTCAAGAAAAAAAATAAAGAAGCTAGGTATGAAAGAGTAATATGACAGAGACTGAATTATTCGGAGGTAGCAATTTCATAATTCACAATTACATATAGCAGGAGGATATGACTAGGTCAATATGCCTGCTTTGGACATAAGGAAGGGAGGAAAATACTGCTGCTTACAGCTGCTACACATGGCTCTGGTAGGCATTAACAGATGGCTAGGACTGCTTTTCCTTTAACATTATGCAATATTGCTGCAAGGAAGCGATACCATGATCGAAGTCAGAGACTCCAATTCTGAATGGTGACCAAGATAACTGACACTTAAAAAGAAAATACTAATAAGTTCTAAAATAAAAATATAGAAATCAAAGTGTTACCTTCCATAAAATATTGCATACTATTGCCTTTGTTTCTTAATGAAAACACAAGAAATCATTTTTTTTTATTGATGACTATATTATTTCCATAACTGGCTGCAGTCAAAAGCATCATGATAAAATTGGAAGTGACTGCAACTATTTCAGGGAAGCTGAATAATAAAATAATCTTCATGTACATGTGTTATATTTTATAGGGACTATTGGACATTAAAATTAAAGAATACCTTCCCCCGTATTTGTGTGTTCAGTTTATCTGTTTATCTATATTTATTCATTTGTTAGAATATAGTGCTTTTTAGTAAGCTTTCCCAGTTTTTCTTCTAGTTTTAAAAAAGTGCAAGAATCCATACCATTTTATAGTAACTTGCATATTATGAACATCCACATTAATCTCTATACACATAAATACTATCCATTCATGCTCTAGCATTAATAGAAAAATGTTCACAAAATAAGTATAAGCAAATCAATTCACTGCATTCCTAAAAACACATACTGCTGGTATTTATTTTAACATTTTTAATGGAAGTTCCTCTCGTAAATTCCTGCCCCTACCCCTTCACCTAATTCTGCAACACAAAGTCACAGAAACAGAGGCTAAAGTGATCGTGTCTTAACTTCAGAGAGAATCACATTTAATTCTTTACAGGCATAAGAAAAGTAGCTTTTTCTTCTCTAGAAATAGCAGTAAAATTTAGGGTGAAACCAGAAACAGCTACTCTGATGAACTGTTGATTGTCATCACGCGGGAGCAGTCTGACCCTTCTCATATTCACACGAAGTCCTACCCAGAAAAAAAGAACTCTGCAGGGCTGTATATAGGTTCACCAGTTTGAGGAGCCACAGCCTTCAGCAGGTATGAGATGTTAGATTGTCTGAACTGGGGTGATGCATACACACCCTCAATTTAGTTAACACATGCTAGAAAACTTCCATCCAAACCAGATTACATCCTCCATGAAAAAAAGTGTGCAATAGCACCTTTTTTTTTTTTTAATCTTAGCTAGTCATATTACATACTAAAAAAAAAATTCAGTGTTTGGCTTGCAAATGTATAGTATCAGACTCGCCTTACTTGGACCCTTATAATTGATGCTGGGATTCTCCCTGACCCCTATTGTAGCATTAAATTACACAAAATTAGTATGACATGACAAAAAAACTCTTCCATTCAATGCCAGTTGTGTCATCATTTTCCATTACTTCTCATACTTGACAACATCCTGTGAAGTTTATTTGGCTTCCCGCCTAAATTTTTGGCCTATCTGCATGGTTTCTTCAGATGCCAACAGAGAAGATGCATTTATGAAAAACCCTGGATAAACTGATTATAGAATACATACACAATGGAGAAAAAACTGTACCTAATGCTCTGATTTTTTTTGAAAGCAAGTTACAGTTTAAGTTGACAATGCTTTCTTTAAAAAGCAGCGAAATAGATTGAGAAAAGCCTCATCTCGAACACGATACAGGAGTCCTTTTGCTGCTACAGAGTTCCACCCACAAGCAACAGTCAGCCATCACATAGAGAAAATAATCCCGCATACGTTCCCATGTAGATCTGATTTTTTACGTAACAATGAGTTAGAGATGCTCAACTAAAGCCCTTAATCCAACCACTCTATGCAGAAGTCAGAGATCATGTGATTTAAGGCACAGCTGGTAACGAGTAAGTTTTGTTTCTTCAAAGCAAATGTCCATAACCAATTCACTGCTTTCCAGTCGTTTCCTTACAGATGCTCCTACGCCAAACAGTGTTATACTTTAGGAAGTAATAGCTTCACAAGAAGGCTTTTCAGAAGGCCTTGTATTTGCACACACAGCATCTCCAGCAAGTGTTATGTAAAACAGCTGCGTTTACTAGCATTTGTAAAGGTTAAGGAAATTAAAAGCTGAAAATACTATTGTTTAAAGCTTAAAGTTTTGCTTTAGTCAGCAACTTACATTAACATGTACACACATCTTTTGGCTTTCTTTTCAGAGAGTGTTGCAGTGTGTTCTCAGCCAAAATCTCAGGATTTCAACAGAAATAAAACCCTATTTTTTCAAAGTGATTTAAATAGGTCTAGGTATATGGGCTAAGTAAGCAAACTCTCATTGCCACTTATGATAAAACACAGGCTGGTTCATCTACCACAGCGAGAAAGTGCATAAAAGGTGCTTCTAGTCATGCTGATAGTTAATCTTCTGCAGCATGAGAGACAGCTTAGTAAATCTGTGGTCGGAAAGTTAAGAACAGTCCCACTCTATTGAACTCCTCATCATCTAGACTGGTCACACCAGCTCACCCTCAACCTTCTGTCAGTACAGTAGTGCACTTGATCCTACAATGAGTAGGCTTAGTGAACTGGCAGAAAGTTATTCACAATTTTTTTTTGTATGGGATGGGTTTTCTACTGATTTACTGCCCTGGACTGGCCCATCGTGGGATCAGACAACCATCACTGGCAGATGCATGCACCTGGAAGTGTTTAAAGGTAGGTTTCACAACCAGCTCAAGTCAAGCTAAAACTGCCCTGCCATCAGAAGGTGTGGTCACACTCACAGTCCTGGCTGCACGTTTTCCATTATCTCTTATCAGTTCTCACAACAGCACAGTAATGGTGTCAGTTCAATCAAGTCACAGACTCACAAAGCAAGAAGTATCCCAATTCACCTACTGGCCACACAATTGCAAGACCTAACCCCAGGAAGGGTAAGCAACTGAGTCTGGGTTCCAATCGTGGCTTCAGACCAGCTTAAACTCAGTTGCAAAACCACATCCTCCAAAGTCAGCAATACAAGTGTTTTCAAAGCACACTCTGATGTCCATCCTCTCCTGCTACTGTGCTCCCTCCTTATTCAGTCATCTCCATCTTCCCCTGATCTTGAGCAGCATTCCAAGATCTGACCACAGCATTCCCACTACCCGCCATTTTCAGTACCTCCCCCCTAACAGAGACAATCAAGGAAACACTTCTAAAGACCTCAGGGCATCCTACAAGCATAGGGAGAAATTTACTAGATTTCAAAATTGCACAAGACAAATTGTAGTCCGATGTTACACCGGATACTGGGCATGGCAGGCCTGAGGGTTCAGTTCAGCCATACTCCCTGTGACTTCAGGAAAAGCCTTCAACTTCGTTCTACAGCCTTATTTGTAACAGATCCCACTGTTTCTCTCAACTACAGGGATGCTGTGAAAGTCAAATCTTTATCTCATGCTGTCTTTACGTATGAAATATCATATACCATATATCTCTATGCTGAAATATCAGTAACTGAGGCTGCTCCCATCTAAACATGTCAGTATCAATGACAATACTATCTAGTTTTCAAGCAAACAGCAAACAAACATTTTCCTCTTTTAATTATGTAAACAGGATTCTGCAAAGTTAAAATGTAACTCTCTTCCACATTTATCATGTCTCATCACCTTCCTGAGCAAACAGGTAAACGCAGTGAAACAAATGCTGTTCAAAGACTAAAATTCTGTGAAATCTGAGAGAAGTCTGTGTTTAACAGAGGCAAACTGAGTCAACACAAATTTAAGTCAAACCAGACATTTATCACTGATGCTTTAAGATGGCCTGTTCCAGAAAGTTAAAAATCAATTACTGCCCAAATCAGAAGAAAATAGGTAGAAGAAATTAAAAACAAAATTTACAGAAAACTGTAATTAGTTGAAATCTGTTTTAAATGTTTTATGAGATGCCTGAGAAGCCACAATATTACCACTGAGAAAAAGCCCAGAGTGGTAAAAAATTGCATAGTTACAAGGGAAGTGAGAACCAACTGTAAAAAAAAAATCCTGTAAAAATGGTAAGAGAAGCATCGACAATGAGCATCACAAATTAGAAAAATACAGGAAACTGGAAGGCAAGCAGAAGAATACAGAACATTCCTACCCCTAGAAGGGCAAGCAGCATCCTGACAACACAAGAAAGAGGCAAAAACTGTCAAGATTACAACATAAGAACGACAGAACTGTCAAAAAAAAACCACAAAACCACAACATATGAAAATGTTCAGTAATTGCAAACAAAAACAGCAGAGGAAAAAGCCAGAAAATTTAAATCACATCCTGTTGCCATGATAAAATGCTAACATAACAACAAATATTACTGAACTTTAAAGTACAGGTTGTTTAGGTCAACCATATAGTCCAGAAGATGTAAATACTGTTTTTCATTAAGCCTGAAGAAACTCCAGTGATCTGGATAAAAGATAACATGGGTTAGAAATGGTTACCATTTTAAGTTATTGCTGGCTTTTCTAGGTTTGATATAGAATTAACAAAAAAGCAAAGACTAGTAATGCTAAGTACCATGGCTTCACAGAAAAATAAAACCAGCACTTGCAGTTGATAAAGAAGTAATAATGGTCAAACACAGTTAATGTCCAAAGTGTTTTATTTAGTATTGGCTGATATTTTGATTAAGAAATTAAAATATAAAGAAGGTTAATGTGGTCTATCTTGCATGCATGAAAAACTAGAGATGTACAAGCTCTATTCTTATGACTCATTTTTTGACTATTATACATACTGTCCTAGTTAAGGACTATGCTGGCCAAAAAACAGCTCTTGCTCTTTTCAGTAGCTCACATTTTTAAAACCTCAGGAGAGTGTTAATATGAAAATACCACTGAGAGGACACCAAGCATCCTATAGAGTTTGTATTTTGACCCCAACCTATTTCGTGGTTGTCTGCAATCTAGGAGTAAACAACAGCTAGAGGCAAGTTTAATAGTGAGGGGGGAAAAAGAGGGATAAATAATACTGATACAAGGTAGCTTATATTACTTGGAGAACACTGGGACAAGCCAGAATAAGGTTTTTTAAATACCAACAAAAGGAAACTTCTATCTAAAATGAAAACTCACCCAGAAAACTACTGAGAAAGCACTGAACAGACTTGGAGGTAGATAATTATCTGGGCACAAGCTTCCAGCATGATGCAGTTCCCAACAAGACCAGTACAATGGTCTATACAAATGGGGAATGCTGAGTAAGAATGTGGAAGTTACTTTCCTACCACAACTGGCCCCGGTGTGACTATTAGAACTGTGCTCTGTTCTCAAGTTCACTACTATGACAGCTACTGCACTCAGAACAGTGCCATGAAAACACTGAAAGAATGAAAGAACAAATCTTAACAAGAGACTCGAAAGGGTCAGTAGGACTGCAGACCATAACACAAGTGTAAGGACCTGATAATCACCAGCCTGTTATATAAGTGCAGACAGACCTGTATTTGGATCAATCTCTCAAGATGTAATGAACCTAGAAACAGGTTTAAGTCTCAACCAGACTAATTAAATTTGGGTGCAACTTGCCCAGCTATACAACATTATCTGTTAGTGCAGGACTTTGCTTATTTTCTCTTTCTACTTCATAAGTAGTACGCTGGCTATAACAAAAATTAGTTAGAAAACCCTCAATGCCTGCATTAGAAGGTTGGATCAAATCTGCAGTCCCCTCTGGCCTCAAACTATGAAGCTAACCACAATACATGAAGCAAGAATCAACTTTCAATATTAAGCATGCTAATTTGTCTGAGACTTCATGGTTCTGTCCTTTTTGTTAAGGAATACAATAAACAATAACCAATCTTTAATTAATGATAATTTAATTTAATGTAAGCTTAGCCCCTGGTGTGATCCTGAGTAAAATACAGAGTGAGTCCCGAACCCTTACAGGACAATTAAGAACAATCTGCACCCCAACACAACCCCAACAATATCAACAGAATCCCACAGGGAATAGAGTCAGACTGTAAAATCGGGCCTTTCACTTGTATTTTAAAGAGAAGACATCAGAGCCAAAGCTATCTACAATCAGATTACCTCTTTTCCTCACACCACTACCAAGGAATACAAGGAGATACCGTGCTTCTAACTTCCCAGATAGTTACAAATTGAACCACAGGGACAGCAACAACAATAAAAGTGAAGGCTTCCAGCTGGGATAATTCCTGCCAGAGCCCATAACTCTTAAAATTTTCTTCCAACTTTGCAGGAAGATTTTTTTCTGACTTCAGAGTAAGCCAATAAAAACCCCCCAACTTTCACAGCCAAGACTTTTCTAATGCCACGAGAGATCTGTAATAACTAATAACTTCCATGTCTGAAACATATCCCATACAACCGAAGGACACTGGTGAAGGCACTACATAGCAGTAACAAAACAGATCTTCGACCCCAGTAATAGTTCTTACCATTTAGGAAAAAATGCAGCCCTGAACAGCTGAAATACCTTTAGCAGTTCAGGCTATATTAGGCCACACACCAAGAATATTTTCCAAACAAAAAGGAGCAATACAAACAAAATCCTTTTCCTAAAGATCCCCTCACCAATTCTTGGATGTCAAAATAGAACATCCAAGCCTATCATCACCTACTACAGAACAGTCAGGAAGTTGCCCTTGTTTAGAAGATCCAAGGAATTTAAAGCCAGAAGGCCTACTGAAATCATTTAGTCAAAGGATAACAAGTACAAACAGTATGGGTAGCATTGCCATACTAGGGCTACACTGTATAAACCGAAGCAGAGCTTGCCATTGTAACTGTCACCAGAAACCTGAACACTGGGAGAGGGAAAGCAGCTAGCAGGGACTACTCAGTCCAGTGTTCCTCTGCCATCCTAGGGTGCTCCGCGTCTCTTATAATGGAGCTACCATATTACATGGCTCAATGTCATGTCCACCCCGAGAACTACACCCACAGCACTCCCTCTCTTTGGTT
>NW_010525804.1:0-3650 GCF_000687285.1 Phaethon lepturus | reverse complement strand
GCTGAACAATTTGTGTACGTGAAGGAGGTGGTACGTCACTCACAGAGTCACCCCAACATAGACTACACTCCTCTGTATTCACAGGTTTGAAACACCACCCAGTTATCCATACGCGGAATTCAAAAGCTTGCACTTGGACATCCAAACTCAGGCTGAAAACATTAAGAGCTGGATAATCCACCACTGCCCTCCTTTCTTCTTTACAATGATTACTCACTCTCACCATTTACCACTCATACCTTTCAATTTGATCCCATTTAGCTTCACTTTCCAGCCACTGGATCTTGTTACACATAAACTAAATAAAGCACTGCATCTCAGTAAGAAAGTATTTACATGGGGCAAAAAAGGTGCTTCTTGCTGTTTCTGATAATGTGAACAGGGTTTTTTTTCAAGCCTTTCACTGTAAGGCATTATTAAAACAGTTCTTAAATCTCTTCCACACTCTTCATTGTTTAACAATGACTTTTAAGGACTAACTTCATCTTTAGTATTACCACGTGCTCAGCCAAAAATCATGTCCTTGTTCCTAATCAGTAAACCACCTTTAAAAAAGAAAAATAAAACAAGGAATATATCATGTATTTTTTAATCAAAGCATTATACTGGGAGTTTCTGCTGAGCTGCTTGTTCATATTTATATCTTAGCAGTCAATAAATTTCAGGATACAATCCTACACCTACATTCCTTATCTTCAATGCATTACTTCGCATACGGCTGCATTAAGGTGCACTTTGTTTACTAGCGTAACTTCACATAAATTCTGGGTGGTTTTATACAGTTGTTCTGTCCTCCCTGCTTAGTAGCTATCCATCTTGCCCATCAGCAAGTTTTATTAATGACAATTTTGTTATTACTTCCAAATCATTCATGAAAAAAGTCTTGAGTCTAGTAGATTAACTCCTCTAAGACTTTCAGGAACAACGACATTCAGGAATAATTCTCTCTAGCAACTATTTCCGATATATACAGGTTAGCCAGCAGTTCTCCATCTATTTATCATATACTGTAAGATCATTCTATACGTATTACATGAGCAATTGATGTTGTCTGTTGTACTTCATCACTAAAATGATATTTATATGCTTTACTGTTCCACTAGGAATCTTACAACAATGCTAGTAGAAAACAGAGGGATCTACACTGTCAACTGAACTTGTGATAAGAAAGAATAAATATCCTTTGAATATGTAAGTTCAGCTTGCTTTCATGTGGGAGGGAGGCCTGTGAACTCTCTCAGCAAGATACCACACAAAACTCACCAAAAGCAGTCCCATCATCAATTTCCTAGAGCATTCACATTTTCAGCAGTGCTCCTACCTCTTTTCACCAAAATTACTTGAATCACTTTAAGCTGAGCCATTCACAAATAAAGAGATCTTCCAGCACTCCAGTATTTAAATAATTTTTCCACTACTCGACCACTTTTCCTACAACATTAGTACTATGTTCATAATATCTCATGGCAAATGGAAAGCCATAGAGCCCGTATAAAAACAAACACTTCCCTTCCAAAAAGGCCCCACAAAAAACTTTGAAAGTAATCCAAATTAGTCAAAACAAAAAGATAGTAAGAAGCAAAAGTCTCATTTTTAAAAAAACACAGAAAAAAAATCTGAAAAAAATGCATGACAGATAACAGTAGCATGAAACACAAGAAACTGGGAAAGACTTTAACAGTCCTATAAAAAGCATCAGTTTTTATATGTATACAAGCGTAAGAACTGATTATATGCTCCAACGTCACTACTTACATAAGGACATGGTGCTATTTTCTTAAAAAGTGGAAATTACTGAGTATTAAGGCCCCTGACCTTCAAAAATGACTGAACAGATACACTACACTGTGACAACAGAGCTCTGCTAAGGTACAGAATTCTCAAGCTTTTAACAGACACTCCAGAAATGCTCTTTTAACAGCTCGTATAAAAACAAACACTTCCCTTCCAAAAAGGCCCCACAAAAAACTTTGAAAGTAATCCAAATTAGTCAAAACAAAAAGATAGTAAGAAGCAAAAGTCTCATTTTTAAAAAAACACAGAAAAAAAATCTGAAAAAAATGCATGACAGATAACAGTAGCATGAAACACAAGAAACTGGGAAAGACTTTAACAGTCCTATAAAAAGCATCAGTTTTTATATGTATACAAGCGTAAGAACTGATTATATGCTCCAACGTCACTACTTACATAAGGACATGGTGCTATTTTCTTAAAAAGTGGAAATTACTGAGTATTAAGGCCCCTGACCTTCAAAAATGACTGAACAGATACACTACATTGTTCAGGGGGCAGGTCTGTGACAACAGAGCTCTGCTAAGGTACAGAATTCTCAAGCTTTTAACAGACACTCCAGAAATGCTCTTTTAACAGCCAGTCTCAATATAAAAGCATCCTTCTATTTTAAAGCCTATCTGCACAAAGGGATTTTAAGGACTAAGGGAACACCCACCAAAATCCATTTAAATACTACCGTGTTAATAAGATATGGTCAAATACTCAGTTATTTCCAGAAAAATAAAATAAAAAACTCTCGAGACTAGTCAGACAAGTGATATTTATTGCATATGAAAAGATTCAGGTCGGTGTTACAGCACACAATATATATTAACTTCCCCATTTTTTGCGCACAGACGCAACTTTATTCACCAAAGGAACAGTATAAAATTCTACCAGATTGCTTAGCTAGTGAAAATCACCAGTTTAAATCAAGACATTTTTGTTTACTACGTAGTAATTACTCAAAGTTAATAAATACTAATCTTCAATCTTTAAAACACAATGATTATCTAACAGCCTGTAGATGCTTTTTATTCCATTTTATAGTTTTAGACTGCCCAGTTTCCACAACTTAGTAACATTTTATTTCAAAGAACATCAATATCCAGCAGTCTGGATTGTTACTGAAAACTTCTGTCACTTCTGAAAAACATCAGATACGACAAATGAGGGTACTTCAGTTAGTCTGAGGAAACACATACCATCAGTTTTCACACATCACTTAAAAAATGACAACAACAAAAAAATCAAGACACTTTTTTGGGGTGCATCAATTTGCTACTTAATCTTCAGAACAGACGGGTCTATTTTGAAGTCATAAGTGAGCATAGTTTGGAGATGTAGAGAAGAGTGGGTACGATACACAATTGCATAAAGAGGCCCGTAGAGCATCTTCAGTCATCAAGAAAACTAAAAGTGTCTGTAAGATGTTGTTTAAGGAAAAAGAGTACCATCTGTTCAGCAAAAACTGGAGCCTGGCATATGCACTGATCTTTTTCGTAGGCTGAAAAATCAATCTTACAATCCTTAATGTATCAGGTGGCAAGGCCACACGTAAAAGGTTTCCTAAGCTGTTTAAAATACATTTCAAAACAATCATACTAGCCCCCAAGAACGCATGCACGCTGCTGGCAAAGGTGGGTGGCACAAAAGAAGGGTAAAAATATGACACGAAACGACCTTTACATGTTACCTGTAAACATTCCGCCCACCGCCTGGCCAACACATTGCAAAAGACAAACCGTTTGCTTTCAAAATAACCCCCACGCCACCCAGGGAGCACTGGGTGGATCGGACCAGGCCCGGCCTGCAGGCCAGCGCCAGCAAAACGCAAGACGAAACATTAATTCCCCCTTCCCCGAACCGCTTCT